>NC_141694.1:990023205-990063205 GCF_964263255.1 Lissotriton vulgaris
AGGAGGTTGGGCACATTGGCGCCCTGGGTCCCTTCCGTCACTCGGCAGACACGGGTTCCCAGAAAGAGGGGTAGCCTTTCTCCGGATTACTAGGGGCAAGGGTATGCCCGGACACCCTTCAGGGGCCCAGATGGGCGATGACCGGGCAACACCTCCCAGGCGTCCGGGGCTCCCTCCTCCAGCCTGCGGCTTGGCAAAGTACCCGGGACGGGCTCCATGGGTCCCGGGCCGTCCTCCCCGTGCCTGAGTCCCAGCGTGGGGTTTCAGAGCCCCCCTGAGCCCTGCGGCCCCGGAGCCCTGGAGCCCCGGGGCCCCGGAGCCCTGGAGCCCCGGGGCCCTGGAGCCCTGGAGCCCTGGAGCCCTGCGGCCCAGGAGCCCTGCAGTCCTGGAGCCCGTGAGCCCTGGAGCCCCGGAGCCCTGCAGCCCCCGAGCCCTGCAGCCCCGGAGCCCTGCAGCCCGGGAGCCCTGCAGCCCAGTGTCAGAAGTTGGCCTGATATATGATGCTCATTAGTTCTAGTGATCACCTTGTATCAGTCCAAACAACCCTTATGGTGATTGGTTGTAAGTCAACCTTATAGACCAGCTATCCTAATGGTAGCATGGACAAAGCAGTCTTAGGCTAAACTCTTTTGGCATGTGAAGCCAGCTGTTTTACCACATATAACCCCTTGAATACCAGATGAAAGGACACCACACAGGTTGTTATGAAAATAAACAATATATTTATTAATAACAAAACACCTCTGAACTCTTTATGAGATCAGAGGGCTAAGCACATGACAAGACTCTTAGGAAAAATATGTTTAAGTTGCACAAATACAATGTTGCCCTAGGGGCACGTCAAACCATATACTAAACAAGTGGTATAAGGAAATCGATAGAAGGGATGGAGCTGTCCAGAGGCTGTAGGATCGCTGGGACTACGCTACCCTAACCTTAGGTAAGGGGCAGGAGGCCCACGGGACGCGTGTGCAGAGTGTGAACTCACACGCGAGATGCGGGACAAAGTCAATGGACAGTACAATTTACGAAAAAGGTGAGTACGGACAGTTCTGACTGGTTAGGACTAAAACGACTGGAAATCTGGACACTAGGAGAGTTAATCTACCCTTGAGCCCCAAAATGCTCTTGTTACTTCACCCACGGGCTGTGGGTGCATAGGTGTCAAAGTGTGTCGGGTTTCCGCGTTGAAGTCTATAGAGCCTTGAAGAAAGATGCTGCAGGCGACCAGGAGGAAGATGTCCGGTGTGATCCAAGGGTGGATCTAGGAAGATGAAGACCTGAAAGCAGAGGGGACAATGTTCAAAGTCACTAGCCAGTGACTGGAGTGGAACCAGGAAGGAACCAGATGCTGTCATCGCGATCAGGTAAAGAGTGGACGCTTGACTCTGCAGCCACGTGGACCAGGAGGTGTCTTCGATGACCAGGATGGAGGCACGAGCTGTCCTACGCAGGATCTCGCTGTCGGCAGTGTTGGTTCCGGATTCGGCATCAACAGGCCTTGGCAAAGACAACCCACGCGGTGAGTGGAAAAGGCGTCTGGTGCGGACCAGGAGGGTCCGGGGTGCTTCTCCTTTGCAGGGAAGCAAGGGCCAGTCTTGAGCAACTAGACCAGCGATGTAGATGTCGTGGATCGTCGTCCAGGAGGCCATTAGCCAGCCGGCAAGTGACCAGACAACGCGTCGAGCAGCAATCAAGCAAAAGGGCCCCACGCAGAACTCATGGATGCTGGAGGGCTGATCTTCTGTGCAGGAGCTGCTCGGGGCTGGGGCTTCTCAATCCCCAAAGCAGTTCATTGAGGATGCCTCTGAAGTCGTGCTGGAAGCGAAGTGCAGTTTCTCCAAGATGGCCGGTACCCCGTGTCTCGTCGCACCCACGGATCTCAGCTGCGCTGCAGATGTAGGTAGAGGTCGGAGAGGTCTGGAAGTCCGGGTCTCGTCGGGCTCTGAAGTCTGGATCCACTCGGGAAGACGACAAAGTGAACCACTGGAACGCTTGATGGTGCCTGCTTGTGCAGGGTGGTCACTCCTTGGCCACAAGGGAGATTTCTTCAGTCTTCTGTGGAGCAGAACGTCGAAGTCCAGAGTTTCTTTTTGTAAAGTTTCAATTCAGGATAATCTGATTTGGAATTGGACCAGCTCCTACCTTTATCCTGCTAAAGGGGGCTGTACTATGACGAGGTCCCTCCTATGGGTGGGACCAGAAAGGGGGGTGGTTACACCCCCTATCCTTTGTCCGGTTTCACGCCAGAGCTGGGGCTGGAGTGCCCCAGCAACTGGTTTGAACCGGTGTATGCACAGGGACACCTTGTGTGCCCCAGGCATGTCTCATTCCTTTCAGGCCTGTCCTACCTAATACACAAAATCCTGTCTGGGTGGTGCTAGCACCTCCCAAGGCAGGAAATCCTTTGTCCAGGCCTCCCTCGCTGGAAGGACTCCCAGCAGCAGGAGGTCAGACTTGTGTCTGTGGTGGCAGCATCCATTTTGTGATGCTGAGGCTCGAGTTAACTTTAACCGGGGTTCACAGTTACATACATGTCGTGTCCCTCTAAAAGGGTGGAATGCTACCCCCGTCGCCAGAATTGGCGAGGAGGTATTATTCCAATTCGTATGACACCTTACTCAACATATTTTGATAATGCTATGCCAAAGTTAGCAATAACTGCGAGGATTATAATGCACTTAAGAGTATATGGTATAGCGTCATCATGGAAACAGCTAAAGGACTTGGTTTCGAAAGCTGCAGACAGGCTCAGCTCATGCTAGAGCACCATCTTACATAATTCCAAGCACTCTGCCTCCAGGATTGTTAAGGCCTGCCATAGGAGTGACGTATAGGAGTATATGTGTCCATTTTAGGTTTAGATATAGGTATACTATATCTAAAGCAAAGGGTGATTACACCACCTTGCCCCAGCTGATTGATCAGCCACTTGGGTCAGATTTGGATGGCCAGCCAGGGGTGGCATAATACATGCTGCAGCCCCTGGTAGGCCTTGGGTGCACTTATGCCCTGGGTACCTATGGTACACTGTACAAGGACTTACAAGAGTGACCCAATACCAATTGGTAAATGCACCTAAAGTACATGGATGTCAATTTAGAGAGAGAACAGCTAGACTGTGGGTCTGATTAGCAGGCCCACAGCCAGGGAAAGTCGTAAACCAGTGAAGCAAAAAGCAAAAATCTGGGGTGACCATAGGATTGCAGACCCTACTCTCCAACATAACCCCCCCCCCAAACTTAGGGACATTAAACTAACCTTGACCAGGTGAGTCTTCCTGTTCTAAGTGGAAATACCTGGAGAGACCATCTGCATTGCCATGGTCAGTCCCTGGTCTGTGCTCCACTGTAAAGTCCATCCCCTGTAGGGAAATGGACCACCTAAGAAGTTTGGGGTTTCACCCTTCATTTGATTTAGCCACAAGAGGAGCTTATGGTCGGTCTGAATCTTGAAGTGAGTTCCAAACAAGTATGGCCTCAACTTCTTCAGGGCCCAAACCACAGCAAAGGCCTCCCTCTCAATAGCTGACCAACGTTTCTCTCTAGGGGTCAGCCTTCTACTTATAAAAGAAATGGGCTGGTCATGACCATCAATATTCAGCTGAGATAGAACAGCTCCCACACCCAACTCAGAAGCATCTGTTTGGACAATGAAGGTTTTGGAGTAGTCTGGGATAGGTGCAGTGCACATGGCCTGCTTTAGGTCATCAAATGCCTTTTGACAGCTAACTGTCCACTGAACTTTCTTTGGCATTTTCTTATTTGTCAGGTCATTAAGAGGGGTCACAATTGTCCCATAATTTCTGACAAATTTCCTGTAGTAACCAGACAGGCCCAAGAAAGCTCTGACCTGTGTCTGGGTGATTGGAGGAGCCCAGTCCTTTATGGCCCATATCTTGCTCTCCAATGGTTGAACCTGGCCTCCACCTACAAGGTGGCCCAGGTACACACCTGACTCTACCCTATCTGGCACTTGGTGGCCTTGATAGTGAGGCCTGCCTTTTGCAGGGCCTCCAAAACTTTCCTCAGGTGGATCAGGTGATCCTCCCAGGTGGAGCTGAAGACAGCAATATCATCTAGATATTCTGCACAAAAGTCATCCAACCCAGTGAGGACTTGGCTCACCAACCTTTGAAAAGTGGCAGGTGCATTTTTCAAACCAAAGGGCATCACCACAAATTGGCAATGACCTCCTGGGGTAGAAAATGCTGTTTTGGCCTTGGCATCCTCAGCTAACCTGATTTGCCAATAACCAGCTGTTAGGTCAAATGTACTCAAGAATTTAGCACAAGCCAATTTATCTATGAGTTCATCTGCTCTAGGTATTGGATGGGCATCTGTCTTAGTGACAGCATTGAGACCCCTGTAGTCTACACAAAACCTCATCTCTATCTTACCATCCTGGGTGTGAGGTTTAGGCACTAGAACTACAGGACGAGCCCAAGGGCTCTCTGAGGGTTCAATGACTCCCAATTCCAACATCTTTTGTACTTCTTTCTTTATGCAGTCCCTGACGTTGTCAGGTTGCCTGTAGATTTTATTCTTTATAGGCAGACTGTCACCAGTGTCCACCTCATGGGTGCACCAGTTTGTCTGACTGGGAGTCAGAGAGAACATTTGTCTAAAGGATTGAAGAACCTGTTTGCAATCCTTTTGCTGATGCTCAGAGAGGCTGTCAGAAAAGATCACACCATCTACTGACCCATCATCAAGGTTCTGAGTGAGCAGGTCTGGGAGAGGGTCACTCTCTTCCTCCTGTCCCTCATCTGTGGCCATGAGCAAGCCCATGTCCGCCCTGTCAACAAATGCCTTGAACTCGTTCACATGAAGTACTCTGTGAGGGCTCCTGGGAGTGCCAAGGTCCACCAGGTAGGTGACCTCTCCCTTCTGTTCAATGATGGTATGGGGTCCAGACCATTTGTCTTGGAGAGCTGCTGGGGCCACTGGCTCCAACACCCACACCTTCTGTCCTGGCTGGTTAATAGTTAGGACAGCCTTTTGGTCATGCCAAGCTTTTTGAAGTTCTTGGCTGGCCTCAAGGTTTTTAGATGCCTTCTCCATATACTCTGCCACCCTGGAGCGGAGATCAAGTACATAGTCCACTATGTCAAGCTTAGGCTTTTTGAGAGGTAACTCCCATCCTTCCTTCACAAGACATAGGGGTCCTCTTACAGGATGCCCAAATATAAGCTCAAAAGGGCTGTAGCCAACCCCCTTCTGTGGGGCCTCTCTGTAAGCAAACAGAAGGCAGGGTAAAAGGATGTCCCATCTTCGCCTAAGCTTTTCAGGTAACCCTTTTATCATCCCTTTTAGGGTCTTGTTGAATCTCTCCACAAGCCCATTGCACTATGGGTGATAGGGTGTGGTAAATTTGTAATTTACTCCACACTCCTTCCACATTGCAGTCAAGTATCCTGACATGAAGTTTGCACCTCTGTCAGAGACAACCTCCTTAGGAAACCCCACTCTGGAGAAAACTCCGAGTAGGGCCCTGGCCACAACAGGAGCTGTAGTGGTCCTAAGGGGAATAGCTTCTGGATACCTGGTGGCATGATCCACTACCACCAGTATAAATCTGTGCCTATTGCATTTTTAATTCCTGTTTTTCTTTTTCCAAGGGGGGCCTAGGCTCGAGGCTATCTCCGAAAGAAGCCTTGTTTCTTGTTGTGAAGTTACTGCCCAGGTTCCCAGGATTACAGGGCTCCCCCATAACTGATCCTTGCTGAATAAAATGGATAGTGCCTGTGAGGTGTTCATAGGTTACCTGCGCCCTTCACAAGTGCAATCGAGGCATCCACCCACAGGGTGCCGCAGCCCTCTGAGCCCCTTCTACCTGTCATCAGGAGCCTGGTGAAGAGGCCGAGAGGGCTGACCTATGTACTGGCACTGTTCATGCAAACACCAAAGGCCTGGATTCCGGAGCACGGCTCAGGTATCAATCAATCAGTCAGGGGTTTATAAAGAGCACTACTCACCCATCAGGGTCTCAAGGAGCTGAAGGGGGTCCTGAAGGGGGGGCAGCTCCTGATCAGTTGAAGAGCCAGGTCTTGAGGTCCTTCCTGAATGAGTGCAGGCTAGGGGAGCATCTGATGTTCACCCGGAGCTCGTTTCAGGTCTTGACTGCGATGTAGCAGAAAGCTCTCCCGCCTGCTGTGTGTCTGCGGATGCGAGAGACCTCTGCTAGGCAAGGTCAGTAGAGGTTCCTTTTGGGTACATGGAAGGAGATTCTCTCATTGAGGTATTTGGGTCCAATGCTGAGGGACTTGTAGGTGTGGATGAGGAGCATGAAGGTGACTCTTCTTGACTGGGAGTCAGTGGAGGTCTCGTAGGTGTTGGGTCATGTGCTCGTGGCATGGTGTTCCGAGGACGAGTCTGGCTGCAACTTGCTGGATGGTCTGGAGTCTGTATATAATAGTTCTGTTGATTCTGGCGTATAGGGCATTGCCGTAGTCCAGTCTGCTGGTGATGAGTGTGTGAGTGACGGTCCTTCTGCAGTCGGGGGGGTCCATTTGAAAGTCTTGCGGAGGATGTGCAGGCAGTTGAAACTGGTAGAGGCGACAGCGTTGATTTGGCGGTTCATGGAGAGGGAGGAGTTGAGGATGATGCAGAGGTTTTGTGCGTGGTCTGTAGGGGGGTCGCTTTCCGAGGGCGGAGTGCCACCAGGTGCTGTACCATGCGGAGATGGAGGGGTGGAGGATGAGAACCTCAGTTTTCTCTGAGTTGAGCTTCAGGCAATTGTCTTTCATCCAGGCTGCAACGTCCTTCATTCCTGTGTGAAAGCTGAGTCTGGTGTCTGCAGGTTTTTTGTGGCGAGAGGATGGACAGGGTGTCTCCGGCGTAGGATACTATGCTGAGCCCATGCTGTCTGATGATGGCAGCAAGGGGGGACCATTTAGATTTTGGAAAGCGTTGGTCTGAGCGACGATCCTTGGGGTACTCCGCAGTTGATGTCAGTGGGTTCGGAGAGGAAGGAAGGGAGTCTGATCCTCTGGTTTCTGCCAGAGAGGAAGGATTGGATCCAGTCGAGGGCGGCTCCTTGTATTCCTGCGTCGTGAACTGCAGCTGTAAGCATACGATGAGAGACAGTGTCGAAAACAGCGTAGAGATCTAGGAGGATGAGGGCCGCGGTGTGTCCCTGATAGAATAGCATGCGGATGTCATCCATGGTGGCGAGGAGGGCGGTCTTGGTGCTGTGGTTTCTGCGGAATCCAGATTGAGAGGCGTTGAGAATGGAATTCTCTTTGATGAAGGTGGTCAGCTGGGCGTTTATGAGTCCCTCTGTGACTTTAGCTGTGAAGGGGAGGAGAGAGATGGGCCAGTAATTTTTCAGGTCTGTTGGGTCGGCCGCTGGCTTCTTGAGGAGGGGTTTAACCTCCACCCAATTCCAGTCGACTGGGAAGATTCCAGATTTGAAGGAGGCATCGATGGTCCCTCCTAGTTCGGGTGCGATGGCGGTGGCAGCCTTGTGGAATATGTGCGCTGGGCAGGGGTCCATAGGGGCCCCTGAGTGGGTTTTCTTTATGGTCGTGGTGATGTGTTCGATGGTGGGCGGATTCCAGGTCATGATGGTTGGCTTGCCTGCAGTGGCGGGGGGGAGAGGTGTCCGGCCTCTGCTTGTTATAGATTTAGCAGTTACAGGGAGATGCAAGGGCCAAGATGTGGAGCCTGCCTCACTGGAGACAGGAGTATACCTTTAAGCCCTTCTTAAAGATCCACCACTCCCTACATGATTGGCATTAGTGGACCTGGTCTTTGGTGATATCTGACAGACATTATGTGAGGTCTTTACCTTTCCAATCAGTCCATCAAGACAATACATTTCTTTATTTCCAGTCAAGTGTTCCTGTGTTAGCTGTTGGCTGTAGAGTCTTTCAGTGGATTAGAAAGCAGAGTAAAACATAGTTCAATGGATTTAATTTTCTCATCAAAAAATTTAGCAAGTTCTTATTATTTTACATATGGATCTTTAAAGAAAGGGTAGGTCTATTAGGTAATTTTACACCTTTAAGAGATATTTTTTTTTAATTTGTGTCTTTTAGAGAATCTTACAGCCTCCCATATTTTTCTTTATAAATATATGTTGAGAACCATGGACCATGGTTCTCTTTCTGTTCCATTTTTAGAGATACTTGTTGTAGGGAGGTGTTGGGGCATTAAATGTATGAGAGTGCAGATATGGGGAGGTTAATGAAGGGTGTTAGTGACAAGGTGATGATTTCAATATTATGGGCTAGATGTAGGTAATAGCAAATTACCGAATGGTAAATACAGAATTTTACCGATTCGGTATTTACTAATCGGTAATTGCTATGTAGGAAAGAAATCGGTAAAAATACCGAATCGGTAAGATTCGGTAATTACCGATTCGGTAATTACCGAATCAGTATTTGCCATTGATTTCTATGGGCCTTAAAGCCCATAGGATTCAATAGCAAATACCGATTCGGTAATTACTGAATCGGTAAAAATACCGAATTTCCAAGAGGGACAGGGTGTCACTTTGACACCCTGTTGCCCCCCTGTTTCTGGCTTGTGTGCCATGTGGCACACATACATGCCCTAAGGGCATGTATGTGTGTCACATGTCACAGGTGTACATGCACAGATGTGCATGTACACAGAAAATCGTAATTTACCACCCAATAGTATTGGGTGGTAAATAGCGAATTTCTAAGGGCCTGTGGCACTGTAAACTGTGCCATCTACTTTTTGAATTACAGAATCGGTATATTTACCGATTCGGTATTTTACCGAATCAGTAAATTTACCGAATCGGTAAATATACTGATTCTGTACTTTTCTAGCCCCCTACATTACAATACCCAAATGCCGGTCGGTAACGGCCGAAATCGGCTGTTACCGACCGGTATTTGGGCTCCTACATCTGGCCCTAGTACATAAATTCACCAAGCACTCCTACATCTGGCCCTATATCCCTTACAGTTTGATCAAAGGTTTTGCCTTGTGAAACTCAAAGGAAGAAAGAGTTAGACAATAACCATATGAAGCTATGCGGATTGGGAAATTGAACAGAAGAAGGTCTTTCTAGAAATAAAAAATTCAAGAATAGAGTTTAATATGTAAAATCAGGATATTTTAACTGACAGCTTGAAACTTGAAGGAGCGTTGCTGATCCCGTGCCTGAGGTTTAATAAAAAGGTTCTGACCTTGGCCACCCAGAGTACTCAAGAATCTGGGTACAATGCAGTCGATTACCAGAAAAGAATTAAAAAAACAGGGTCTGATTCTTTTGGACACTATAAGACTGGTTACTGAGAGTAAAAAACCTTACGTTCAGCATAATCAATTGATTTTATCTTCTTTTAATATCCATCGTATTTATTGTTTGTACCTGGTGGCTATGACAGATTTTTATTAACTCGTTTTGTTTTTTTAAAAAGTACTTAGCCACTGGAAAACAATTGTATTTGTAATCATGGAGCATAATATGACTTTTTTGTATGATGATCCTTAAAAAAATGTTGCATATATTTTTACATTTTTAAAGTTTTTTAATGATTGCATTGTTAATATGTACTTTTATGATTGTATTATAAAGCAATTGAATAAAGTCATTTTGAATTTGAGTTTAATATGTAGTCTTAAAACACTGTTGGACAAGTTAATTGTACACTAAGAAAGAAGTGACCATGTTGGCAGCTGTGTCATTTGAATGACCCCAGAAAAGGTGAAAATTGAATAGGAAAATAACGCAATAAAAACATATGAACTAAGTTATAAAATGTTCCATCATTGCTCAAGGAGGCGGCAGATCAGAGCTAGTCTGATGGGGTGACTCTGGACATTTGAGTACCAGGTTCAGTCATTCAAAGGAGGAGTGGGGGTCAGCAGGAAGTCGTTTGCAATTCAATGAGATTTTGCAGAATATGCAAGCACTCTGTGTCTGACAGGCCTGTTGAGCACTGTGGTGCTGCCGGAGCACCAATATGTTAGATAGGCCGTCCAACACTACAACCCTCCACCACACCTACCGCCACAAAGACATAGAATAATAGACTATACTGGAAGATGTAACACCCATATTGTTCAAACCAAGTCATGGCCAAAATTAAGAGCATGATTTAGATCTTGGCAGATTGGTTACTTGTCACAACAGTGACGGATATCCTGTCCGTCCAAAAATTAATTCCGTAGGATACAATAGCATTTATATTTCAAAGGATGGATATCCATCACTGTTTGTGATGGAGTATTCCGTCCGCAGAGATCTAAATCAGGCCCTATGATACAATAGCATTTATATTTCAGAGGACGGGATATCCATCCCCGTAGTAATGGAGTAACGGCCCACCGAGATCTCAATCAGGCCCTAGGATACACTAGCATTTATATTTCAGAGGACGGGATATCCGTCACCGTAGTGATGGAGTAACCCGTCCGCAGAGATTTAAATCAGGCCCTAGGATACATTAGCATTTATATTTCAGAGGACGGGATATCCGTCACCGTTGTGATGGAGTAACCCGTCCGCCGAGATCTAAATCAGGCCCTAGGATACAATAGCATTTATATTTCAGAGGATGGGATATCCGTCACCGTAGTGATGGAGTAACCCGTCCGCCGAGATATAAATCAGGCCCTAGGATACAATAGCATTTATATTTCAGAGGGTGGGTTATCCGTCACCGTTGTGATGGAGTAACCAGTCCGTGGAGATTTAAATCAGGCCCTAGGATACAAAAGCATTTATATTTCAGGGGATGGGATATCCGTCACCGTTGTGATGGAGTAACCCATCCGCAGAGATCTCAATCAGGCCCTAGGATACAATAGCATTTAGGCCCTATGGTTTCATGGTTAAGATTGAGCTTCTTCGGGTCAGAGTATTGCTGCGGTTCGAATGTGTAGATGACACAAAAGAGTGTAAAAGGCTGCCCAGGGGAATGGTGTCATGCAGAAAAGGCTCCAGTGGCGTCTGAAAGAGATTTTCAAGACTGACTTTCCCTAAGGAGAGAATGGCGATATGGTGGTCTATTTTGAGAGACACTAAGAAAGTGTGATGCAAAGTCATGATTGCGGCCATCAAAGCGGAGAGATACAAACCAGCGATGTCGCGACAAGGTTGAACGTTGCTATTTTAGAACTATTCACAATGGCAGAGGGCAGCAGTCCAATATGTGTCTCAGAGCATCTCATATGTCGGTAAGATTGGTGTCAGCTGGACACAGTGGGGGCTTGGTTGAGGGGTAATTTAAGATCAGATAATGTATATGAGCGGTGGGTCCCTATTTAAACATAAGATCTACAGCAGTTTGTGAATTAACATTTTACATTGCATGAGCGTGTTGAATGGTGCTTTGTTATTGTACAGTATCTTTGGAATCATGTTTGACACTTTTACAGGACACCTGGGGGCATGGATGCTTTTGATTTGTTGTATCTGGAACATCTGGGATGGTTTTTATGACTGAATAGCGGTGTATTAAAACATGCTTCATAGTTCAACAACGTCTGGGTGCTGTTTGATTTAATTGTTAACCTAGCATGCCATTTTGTAGTTGAACCATTGAGTCTGCAATGGTGATTTATTTTGGAAAAACTGAACATTGACTGGTGTTTTAATACTGAACAGTCAGTTTGTAACGGTGATGTAGAGTTCCAGAGCTGTGGTTAGGGTAATGCGTCATATGACTGCTTGTTTCTGAAGCAGTGTTTATTATTATGCACTGGGATCTTAAATGCTGTTTTATTGTTGAAGAGCTGTGTTACATTTGGGGGTCTCTGGTTGGCACAGGTAGGTACTTGTGACAAACAGGGACCCTCTCCTCTAGTCAGGAAGAGGGGATTACACTCTTAAAATAACCCCTGCTCACCTTCTACGTTGCGTGGGGCGAGCAGTCATGGCTTATTTCAGAGGCATTGTAAGTTAAGCAGTTGTGACCACATACAGTAACCCAGTGACAACACTACAAATGGACACCACACAGGTTTTATATAAAAAATAAGTAGACTTTATATAGAGTTACCACAAGACCATTAAACGACAAAAATACACACTATGGTTACTTTAAGATGGTAGATTAAGCTTAGTTCAGTTCAGTTCTTAGATACAACAAGTTGCGTTGCGCTTCCACGACAAGCAATGTCGCAGCGATGGGAAATGCGGCAAAAGGCTGGTGCAAAGAAATAAAGACGTGAAGATCTTCCAGATGCGGCGTGCTTCTCGGGGATGCGAGAAACTCTCGGTTCGATGTGTGGACTACAGCGGCGACACCCTTACGATGCAACGGCAACAGCTCCAGCGGCGACGCTCTTCTCCACAATGCGTGAAGCTTCCGCTCGATATGACAATTATAGCGGCGACATCCAAGATGCGATGGCAGCAGCTCTGACGGCGGCGCGCTTCTCGTGGATGCAAGGTGCTCTTGGTTGATGCGCTGCAATGCGACAGTTCCAGCGGCGACACCTCCTTCGGAGTTGCGATGGTAGGCACAGCGACAGTGACACGCTCCGACCTCGTTGCGAGATTCTTCTCCTGATGCGGTGAAGTGCGACAGCTCCAGCGGCGATACCCTCCTTCTTCGGAGTCGCGACGGCAGCAGCAGCGACTGCGCCGCGCTTCCTCTTCGTTGCGGCATGCTTCTCTCCGATGCGGTGCAGTGCGACAGATCCAGCGGCGACACCTTCCTTTCTCCGGATTTGCAACTGCAGGCACAGCGACAGCGACACGCTTCTTCTTGTTGAGTCGCGCTTCCAGCTCTTTGCGACACGCAGTTCCTCAGAAGGCCCAAAACAGCAGCAGGCACTTCCAAAAGAACTCTTGGGAGCTGGGGGGTGAAGTCTGTTGTCCCTGAGACTTCAGCAGGAGGCAAGCTCTTTTCCAAGCCCTTGGAGATCCTTCACAAGTTAAAAGCAAAGTACACAAAGTTCCTTTCTCCTTCCTTTGGCAATAAGGCAACCACTGCAGGCCAATCCCCCAAGCAGCACTTCAGCTTGGGAATAGTCTCTCCTCAGTTTCTTCAGGTTCCTCTCCTCAGTAAAGGTTTCTTCTTGTAGTCCAAAAGTGATCTAATTTCATTGGATCAGGGTCCCAATATTAATACCCAGAAATCCTTTGTTTTCTGAGGGGAGAGGGGCCTTTGGCCAGTCCAAACCAGTTCTGAAGCACTCTGTTTACCAGACTTCTCCTTTCCTTTCACAGTGCAGGGCATGCACATCAGACGCCCCACAGGAGGTGGAGCCAGCATTGTGGACTGCAAGTACAGTCCTGGAGTACTTTGTTGACAGGACTCCTTTTCTTCTTTCAGTGTGCAGGGCAGAGTCAAGTCAAGTCAAGTCAAGAGATTTATATAGCGCGCTACATACCCATAGGGTCTCAAAGCGCTTGAGGAAGGGTGGGGAATTACTTGTCGAATATCCATGCTTTCTGAATGCTAGGTGGTTATGAGTAAGGCGAAGGTGAGTGGCAAGAGAGTTCCAGGTTTTAGCTGCCAGGTAGGAGAAGGATCTACCTCCCATGGTGGTTTTGTTGATGCGAGGTACAGTGGCAAGGGCTTGGTTGGAGGATCGTAGCTGACGGGGGGGGGTGTAGAAGGACAGTTGTGTGTTGAGGCATTCGGGTCCAAGTTCGTAAAGTGCTTTGTGTGCGTGGGTTAGGAGGCGGAAAGTAATCCTCTTATTTACGGGGAGCCAGTGGAGGTTTTTCAGGTGACCAGAGATGTGTTCTTTACGCGGGATGTCTAGTATGAGCCTGGCTGAAGCGTTCTGGATGCGTTGGAGTTTTTTATGGTGTTTTGCGGGGGTACCGGCGTATAGGGTGTTTCCGTAGTCTAGGCGGCTCGTGACCAGTGCGTGGGTGACCGTTTTTCTAGTTTCGGTGGGGATCCAGCGAAATGTTTTTTTGAGCATGCGAAGAATGTTGAAGCAAGATGATGAAACGGCGTTGACTTGTCTGGTCATCGAGAGTGAGGAGTCCAGGATGACGCCCAGGTTCCGTGCGTGGTCCGTCGGGATGGGTGCTTTTCCAAGGGCCTCTGGCCACCAAGAGTCATCCCAGGCGGAGGGGGAGGTGCCTAAGATGAGGACTTCTGTTTTGTCTGCGTTCAGTTTCAGACGGCTGTGCTTCATCCACTCGGCTACTTCTTTCATTCCTTCATGTAGGTTGGTTTTGGCGGTGTTAGGGTCTTTGGTGAGTGAGAGGATCAGTTGAGTGTCGTCAGCGTAGGAGATGATGTTGAGGTTGTGTTGGCGAGCGATGGCCGCGAGGGGGCTCATGTATACGTTGAAGAGGGTGGGGCTGAGTGACGATCCTTGTGGCACGCCGCAGATGACTTCAGAGGCCTCTGACTTGAATGGTGGGAGGCGGACTCTCTGGGTTCTTCCGGTGAGGAACGAGGTGATCCATTCCAGTGCTTTTCCTTGGATTCCGATGTTTCTGAGGCGCTGTAGAAGGGTGCTATGGCAGACTGTGTCGAAGGCTGCGGAGAGGTCGAGGAGGATGAGGGCGACTGTATCTCCATTGTCCAGTAGGGTTCGAATGTCGTCTGTTGCTGCGATAAGTGCGGTCTCAGTGCTGTGTTTGGCTCGAAAGCCGGACTGTGAGGAGTCGAGGGATTTGTTGGTTTCGAGGAAGGTGGCGAGCTAGTTGTTGACAGCTTTCTCGATGACTTTGGCCGGGAATGGAAGAAGCGAGATGGGGCGGTAGTTTTTGAGTTCGGTGGGGTCAGCTGTGGGTTTTTTCAGAAGGGCGCTGAGTTCGGCGTGTTTCCAGCTTTCCCGGAAGGTGGCGGAGTTGAGGGAGCAGTTGATGACATCTCGGAGGTGTGGTGCGACGATGGAGTCTGCTTTGTTGAAGATGTGGTGAGGGCATGGGTCTGTGGGGGATCCTGAGTGGATGGAGTTCATCAGGCGGATGGTGTCTTCAGTGGAGATTGGGTTCCAGTCGTTAAGGACGTTCAAGGGGGGAGAAGGTCCTGCAGGATGTTGGGTGGGTTGGTCTCCGGGTCGGTTGTCGAAGCTGTTGTGGATGTCTGCGATTTTGTTGTGGAAGAAGGAAGCTAGGGAGTCACAGAGGGCTTGGGAGGGGGTGATGTCGTTGGAGTTGGCTGATGGGTTAGTAAACTCTTTGACGATGTTGAATAATTCCTTGCTGTTGTGGGCGTTGTTGTCTAGTCGGTCTTTGAATGCGGCTTTCTTGGCAGACCGGATTAGTTGGTGGTGTATGCGGGTGGCGTTTTTGAAGGCGTCCCTGGTGCTGGTGTTTGGGTCTTTTTTCCAGGCCTTCTCGAGGGAGCGACAGATTTTCTTCGATTTCTTAAGATCATCGTTGAACCAGGAGGCGTTTTTGCTGCCTAGTTTTATTTGACGTTTTTTCAACGGTGCTAGGATGTCGGCGCTGTTGGATAGCCAGTGGGTGAGGTTAATGGCTGCTTGGTCGGGGTTTGAGGAGTGGGCGGGGGGGTTTAGAAGAAGCGATGAAGAGATCTGGTTGATGGTGATTTTGTTCCAATTTCTTCGCAGGGTGGGTTGAGGATGGTTGTGGGTTGTGGTCTTATTGTAGATAAAGTGAACGCAGCTGTGGTCCGTCCAATGAAGAGCTGTGGTGTGACTGAATGAGACATGTTTGCTGGAGGTGAAGATAGGGTCGAGTGTGTGACCTGCGCAGTGAGTGGGGGTATTGACAAGTTGTTTGAGTCCGAGGTTGGCGAGATTGTCCAAAAGGGTGGTGGCGCTGCTGTCATTGCTCTTTTCCAGGTGAAAATTGAGGTCTCCCAATAGAATGTAGTCCTCGGAGGGGAGGGCGTGTGGGGTGATAAAGTCAATGATGTCGTCACTGAATTGTGCACGGGGTCCTGGGGGCCGGTATAGGAGGGTGCCTCTGAGTGTGGTCTTGGGGTCGGTGTGGATCTGGAAGTGGAGGTGTTCGGCGCTGGCAAGGTTGACGTCTGAGCTGGTTGAGATGCGGATGGAGTTCTTGTGGACGATAGCGATGCCTCCTCCTGTTTGCTTGATGCGGTCCTTACGGATGATCTTGTATCCTTCCGGGATGGCAATGGTGATGTCTGGGGCTGAGGAGGCGTTCATCCATGTTTCTGTTAGGAAGGCGACGTCCGGTGAGATGGTGTCTAGTAGATTCCAGAGGTCGATGGCGTGTCTGTGGATCGAGCGGGTGTTGAGCAGGATGCATTTAAGGTGGTTGGTGTCAGGTCTCTGTTTGGTGTTGGTGGATGAGGAGTTGGTTTTGGTGCCGTCGAACTTGCAGGAGTTGCAAGAGAAGGGTCCATGGGTGTGTCCAGGAGCGGCTTGGACGCAGTTGGGGGAGCGGCCGAGGTTAAGGGTTAGGAGGGTGGTGGCATCGTAAGTGATGCGAGTAGGCTGGATGTTGCGGGAACCAGGGGGACTGGCGCTGGGCGCGGTCCAGGCGCGGACGGGCGTAGACGGGCTTACCTTTGGCGCACCTTCGGCGCGGCCGTAGCGCGTGGACGCTGCACGTGTGGACATCTGACATAAATGGAGAGTGGGAGGGGCAGCAGGGAGGTGGTAGTGTGGGTGAGGGGCGGGCCAGGGGATACCAACAACAAAATGGAGGGTCAAAGGGAAAGCCAGACAGGGGCAGCTAATGCACAAATGCGTCGAGTGAGCAGTTCTATGCAATTAATACACAGACACAGGAGAAATGAGCACAGCAGCCTGAGCGAGGTCGCGCTAATGAAGTCAATCAGAGCAGCGGCGCTATGCCTGAAAAGCGCTACAATGTTATGTTAAACAGCGCTACAATTCAATGCTAAACAGCGCTACAATGCTATGTTAAACAGCGCTACAATTCAATGCTAAACAGCGCTACAATGCTATGTTAAACAGCGCTACAATTCAATGCTAAACAGCGCTACAATGCTATGTTAAAACAGCGCTACAATGCTATGTTAAAACAGCGCTACAATGTTATGTTAAACAGCGCTACAATGTTATGGTAAACAGTGCTGTACTAAACTCGAAATTAACAATACCAGAAACGCGATAGCATGGAGCAATACAGCTGAAAGTGAGGAGGAGCGTGGGTGAGCGACCGTTCTGAAGAAAGTAGACATCAGCCGCTCCCCAGGGGTGGAGCCAGCATTGTGGAAGGCAGGCACAGCCCTATTCAGAGTTCAGGAGCATTCCTCCCTCCCATCAAGATGCAGACCTCTCTATTCACCACTGGTTGACTCAGCCTGTCTCCTGGAATTCCCCAGCCCTGTCACTCACAGAAACCAGACATAGGAATACACAAACTAGCAGAGGCAGGTTTGAATGGTTAGACAAGCAAATACCTACTTTCTACAAGTGGTATTTGCAAACACAGAATATTAAAATAAACTTTACTAAAAGATATATTTTATTATTCTGAGTTCAGGCATACTAAACTCGAATTTCTACCATGTTCTCTGAGCCTGTTAGGATTGAAAAATGTAACAATTCTAACAGCCCATTCTGGCCTATAGAGAACAGGTAGGCTTGCAATAGTGAAAAACGAAAAAGGCTGTAATTCACTATTAGGACATGCCACACACATCAGGGCTCGTCCTACCTTGTACTTACAATGCACCCTGCCCTTGGCCCTACCATAGGGGTGACTGATATGAAGAAAAGGGAACTTTTAGGGACTCGCAAGTGGGTGCACTTGCCCAGTCAGCATGACAGTACCAGACTGCACACAGGCTCTGCAGTGGCGGACCTTAGACACATTTTACAAGGCTGCTTCTGTGGGTGGCATAACCAGTGCTGCAAGCCCACTAGCAGCATTTGGATTTACAAGCCCTGGGCACTCCTGGTGCACTGTACTAGGGTCTGACAAGTACATTAAATAGTCAATCTTGGAATCATCAATCAATACATTAATTTACAGTAGGGAACACTTTCACTGTGGCACTGGACAGCAGTGGCACAGTGCCCAAAGCATCTAACACAGCAAAAACACATGAGGCTACAGCTAAAATGGAAGGGAGACCCACGCCAATGCTGCCAGGTCTAACAAGCTGTAACTGTGTTCACATGTTATTTGTTAACACCTGTATACACAATGGGATTTGTTAGTTCATTTTTATCCAAAGCGCTTTGTGTTCTGCACTGTTTCTTCGAATAATTATTTGTATTTTATTAATGACGCTGTCCAGAACC
Organism: Lissotriton vulgaris; assembly: GCF_964263255.1. Classification (NCBI taxonomy): domain Eukaryota; kingdom Metazoa; phylum Chordata; class Amphibia; order Caudata; family Salamandridae; genus Lissotriton; species Lissotriton vulgaris. The sequence continues at coordinate 990,041,325 of NC_141694.1, forward strand.
GTCCTTTATTATTCAACAGTTGTATCTAAAAAAGTATTTTATTATTTATTAGAATATTGGAATATTGGGAGCTCCATTGAAAACAATGGAGTGTTCCTGGTGTCTAATGGCCGGTAGAAGCCCTGAGTTACAACATTCCAATGTTTGTTCTAAGCTGTTGCTGTGAAGGAAGGCCTAAGGAGCCCGAGAGGGTTTCAACCCGCCTCGGACTCTGTGAGGCCTTTCTTTTACAAATGTGAAAATTCTGTCCTCTAGCGGCAGAATGTTCTTATAGCCTTAGAGCCCTCATAGCTGGGCTCTACCAGCCATTAAAGTCCCGCTCCCTTGTTAAATGCCTCGCCTTCAGCTAGGGCCTTTAGTGCTGGAGGGGGCCTTTAATGGCTGCTAGAGCCCAGCTATGAAGGACTCTAACCCTACAATAGTTCTTTGCAGAATGTTTCTCATTGTTTCTTGGATGGTGTTGTACTGCTGAGCAGTTGTATCAGGAAAGACGTATATTGTTGAGTTTAATCTGGGATACAGTTGCATTAATAAAACCATTCCATGGAATGATGTATCATTGTTCAACTTTTGTGTCTGGAATGGTGATTGATGATGTGTGTGTAGTTTACGTCTTTAAAATCACAACAGTTTCAACTGGAACGGAATCCACTGAATAAACAACGATTCATTGATTTGAAAATGCGTTTTTGAACAGTCTTCTCGTCAATGTGCTTTTTTTATGGTTGCGCAATTGTATCTGGAATGGTTTTTATTGGTTACTAGATTTGAAAGCATGTATTTTATTGTCCCAGGGTGTTTCTAGAGTGGTTTCATTACTATTACAGTGGACTGCTTGCATCTGGAATAGCATTTGAACCTGGAATTGTTGGTAATTGGTTTCACCTGGAACCCTGCTTAATTGACAAGTGTCTGCTCCCGGAATGCATTTTTATGATTGAAGAATTTCAACTGAAATCACGTTTTGTTCTTCATCCTTTATATCTGTAATATTTCTATATTGTGACAGTTCTCTGGAGTGGTGTTTTTTGCTGATGTGTAGACCTCATTTCTCTTGTGAATGGGTTGTACCTGGGAGTTGTGCTAGTATTGTTCTTTTTCGGGTACTTGTGCATCAAGTGATTCTCACGTCCCATCCAACTTCAGGTCCAATGACTCACAACATTCCGATTCCAAATCAACATTTTTTTTTCATTCATCACATCCTAAAGCTTCTATTTTGGGGCTGTCATTTTCAATAATTGGGTTTTCAGAAAACGAGTGACTGCGCTCTGTGCCGGCCCTGAGAGCCACTCCCATGGACCTGGAGACAATGGGGTGTGTCGTGATGCGTGCACACATGCAGATATCTATATATATAGATGTGTACACAGTTATATATATATATATATACGTACACACGCAGCACCTCATTCACTAGTGGATGCATACCTGAAGCTGCGGCCCTCTACCCTGTGGAGTGTGGATTTTCAGGCAGCCAAGGAAAGGATTCAGGAGCCATGACCCGAGAACGAAGAGGGTCAAAGGTCCCCTTAGGGGGCCTCCTCCTGCTGCTGGTTATATGTCTTCACACCACAGGTAAGATCCTTAACTGGTAAACGCGTCTTCACAACTAGAGTAGTGCATAACTAGCCAGCAACAACTGTAAATCCTGACAATTAAACTTAGCCTCTCATCCTTCAAGGTCGATACATTGAGTGCCATTGAGCTGGGCACAGCTGACACCGTGATTCCAGTGCTTTGGGAGTTTGATGATGACAGAGCAAGCAAAGAGCGCAGTTATTATTATATTTACTTAAATAACTGAGGAAAGATGGTACACTTTAGGTTGCGTCTGAGGCCCCAGTAGGAAGATTGTAGCTGTGTGCGAAATTCACGTCATTTCATTTTGTGTAGTGATACATCAAAAAATATACAAAATGAAAAGAAATGCCAGTCTGTCATTTTGCTCTATTATTTCTGAAAAATTTGTCTTTCTGACCATTTGGATGCGAGGACGCAGTTCACACTAGTAAAAGTGCCTCTCCCAGCAGGCGCTCGTGGTCTGTTGAGGCGCCTTGTTCCCTGCTCCTACCATGTCATTTAACCACAACAAATTAGTTATGTGACATGGCGTACAGGGGTATTTTGGACCTACTTTCGGGGATGGTTACACTTAAAAGTGGAGTTTCTGTGGAAAGACTCACCCTGGAGAGCTGTGGAGGATGGGAGGGGTGAAAGGTCACCTGTGAGCGGTGTGTACAGACACCCTGTGGGTGGGCGCCAGGGGCCCCTTCCACAGACCAGCAGGGTGAGCGCACCAGCCTCTGGACTGGAGATGGGGAGCTGCTCGTGCCATGGCGAGGTCACTTCCTGTAGCAGCCTGGAGAGTGCGTGCAGTCCTTTGCTGCGAGGCGCTGCACCACTCATGTCTGAATTGTTGCTGGAATAATCGGGTTTCCTTTCATTTTAATGCTGCGTAGGATAGAGTTTTGGTTGTCCGATATTTTAGATTACCGCCCTTTCAGAGAAGGTTTTGTTGAAAGTTGTATTTACCTTTGATTATTGGACCTCTGTGTCTGGAATGATGAACAGCTGCATTCAGAATGATTATGTATTATTGAAAGGTTATATATAGATTGTTCCTTTATTGGTAGACAGCTATGTCTAAACCACCATTTCATTTTGAAGGGTTGCTTTGGAATGCTGGTATATGTGAAATACCTTCCTCTTGATTAGTATTTGAACATTGAACAGCATCTTTGGACTGATGTCTACAGTTGTACAGAATATCTGGGGTGATGGCTCATTGATTCGTTTGTATCTGCAATAGTGCTTTAATGTTCTTATCTGGAATTAACCTAAAATGGCATTTGTTTGTTGCACAGTTGAGCCTGCAGTGGTATTTTATATTGGAACAACTGAACATTGACTGTTGTTTTAATAAAGAACAGTTCAGTTTGGAGTGGTGATTTAGAGGTGTGTTCAGAGTGATGCTTCATTTGACTGCTGGTATATGAAGCAGTGTTTATTGTTAAGCAGTTGTACTTGAATGGTGTATTATTGTTGAAAAGCTCCATCTGTGAACACATTTTATTGATGAACAGGTGCAGATGTAAAGGGTTTTAGTCCTTGGCTTGATCCCGTATGCTTTGTGTTGTGCACTATTTCATTCTATAATTATTTTTATATTGGAGACCGCGTCCCCAGTTCTCTTTTATTGTCCACCGGTTGTGTCTAGAAGAGTGTTTTATTGTGTAATGGTTCTTTGCACGATGCTTCTGATTGTTAATTGTTTCTTGGGCGGTATTGTTTTGTTCAGGACTTGTATCAGGATAGACATTTATTATTGACTTAGATATGCAACATCATGTTATTACTAAAACAATTTCATGGAGTGGTGGATCATTGTTCAAGATTGGTGTCCGGAGTGGTGCTTTTTATTGATTGATTGTGTGTATATAGTTTAGTGCTTTATTGTGACAACGATTGCAACTGGGATGACATTGTATTGTTCACTGAATAAACTATGATGTTTCATTGTTTTGAAAATGGCGATTTGACCAATCGTCTCTATAGTGATTGTTTTATGGTTGAACACTGGTATCTAGAATGGTGTTTTATTGGTTTTCCGATTGCGATTAATATATTCTATTGTGCTCGTGTGTTTCTGGAATGGTTAGAAGGATGGACAGTGGTATAGAGAATCTATTTACTGTTGACTGCTTGCATCTAACCTGCCATTTTATTTTCTAACATTGAGTCTGGAAGAATGCTTTGTTGGTAATTGTTTTTACCTGGAACACTGCTTACTTGCTAATGGTATGCTCCAAGAATGTAGCTTTATGATTGAGCAATTTCAATCTGAATCATGTTTTGTTATTCATCGTTTACATCTAGAATATTTCTTTTTATTGTTCATAGTTTCTGGAGGTTTTTCTCCACTTAATTGTAGGCTTGTTTTTATTCTGGATTGGTTTTATGCAGGTGTGTTAGTATTTGGTTTTATCTGTTTTTGTATTTCATATGCCATAGCTTGAATGTAGAATATGTCTTACTGATATTTATTAAACAATTGTTTGTGAAATTCTGTTAATTGAAAGCTTTATCTGGAATATCATTTTATGGAGATGTGTGTAAGTTATTAAAAGTTGTTTTAATTCCACGTGATATAATGTTCTGTTTTGAGATACTTGAGCGTCAGATGATTCCTACATTTCATCAGACATCGGGTCCTTCTTACTCAGCATTCCAGTTTCAAACAACATTTTTACACTCATTCATCATTTACCAAAGCTTCTATTTTGGTGCCATCAATTTCAATAATTGACTTTTCAGAGAATGAGTGATTGGGCTTTGTGCCAGGACTGAGAGCCACTCCCATGGATTAGAGACAACGGGGTGTGTCAGGGATGATGGCCTGGAGTATATTCAGACATGTAGATGCATATATAAAGGTAGTACACGACACAACACTTGTGGATACATTTCTGAAGTTGCTGTTCCAGCTATTTGTGGCGGGTGGATGTTTTAATGATTCATAGTGTGGCATTTTCTGAGGTCAGATACTGTGGACTTACCTCACTCTGGGAGCACTTCCTAAGAAGGATTGCTTTAAGGATTTGTTTTTCTGCTGGGCTGGGGTTTTTGAGTGTTCAACTACTAAACAATTGCCACAAATTAATGAGAGAGCAGCCACGTTTTAAGCTGCTTTCTAAAAGCTGTCAGCTTGTTCTGGCTTTGTTAAAGAAAAAGAAGAGAGTCCACTTGGTGGCCCCTGAAAGGCAAGGGGTCTAAAGCCTTGTTGGGATTTTTGTTATCTGAGGAACTGTAAGGAATTGAGCAGAGGATGGCCGTAAAGTTCCTGAAGAGGAGCAGGAAGTAAGCAATTGTTTGATATCTGCCGGGCCCTAATTGTGTAAATCCATAAAAACGATTACAATTATAATATATCACATTTTACCTATAATTTCATCCTTTTCTATGACAACAGAGATCGCTTTGGCAGCAAGAGTTTGCCCAGCATCCCTTTAATGTTGCATGGGCAAAATATAGAGGCCATACCAAAGTTTCCATTCTTATATGTTGTGAACATAAGTGCTGAGTCATTAGAAACAGTAACAAGGCATCTGCTGAGGCAAACACAAGGCTGATGCTGGGCATAAGCAGAATGGATGGATGTAAAATGGTTCGTGTGAGACGTAAGTTAGGTACATAGATAGGGGCCAAGGATTAGATTTCATCCAGATCTTAAAATCACCCAGTAGTAAGAATTTACAGGAGTCAAGAATAAAGTCAGACATATAGTCTACAAAAACGTGCAAGGATGACGTTGCACAGTCAGGTGGGTGATAAACCAACACCCTGGAAATTGTAAAGAAGACTGCAAGAGAAAATGAAAAAGATAACGTCTCAACCTTCGACAATTCATCAGGCTCAGAGACTGGCTTCCTAAAGTTCACTTTATTGGGTTATTTATTTATTTAAAGAGTTTTATATAGCACTGGCTAGACCTGAGGGTATCAGAGCACTTTACATTAGGTTCCACAATGTAACAGAAAATGATAACAATTATATAACAAAGTATTCTGTAACCTACAGGTACACCTTCAGTGCTTAATTTGAGCCAGTGCTTTCCGGTGTTCGGCACTGGCATTTAATTGTCAACACCAACACTTGTGACAGTCTGCCAAATGCTGGCACTGTTGTCTAATTTAGAAATGAGGACAACAACAGTTGTTTATTTGTTCAATTCACCTAAACAAGGACTAATGCCTGTCACCCAAGCCTTTATTATGACTTTTTAGGAATAGATGGCATAGCCACACTTGTAGGAGTGTGATGTTAAGTAGTTGTGTTGATACTGCGATTCACAGAGGAAGCAGGGGCAATGGGTGACTCAACCTGCAGTGATCGCCTGACCAGGCCCCTCCCACATATGTTATTTACAAATTAAGCACTGACTGAGATGACTTTGTTCAAAGTTCCAGTTATAAAACAAAATACTCAAATCATATTGTCTAATAAAATAAAGTGTGAATTTAGAGTGTTTCATAGAAGATATATGTTGAATGAATGAATAGAGGGACTTATAAAGCACACAGCTACTACTAGAGTGTCCCGGTGCTAGACCCAGAAGGCAAGTGGACCAGTTTAGTCTTTAAACAAGTGGGTGTTCAGGCGTCAGAAGAGCTGCAGCCATTTCAATGTAAATTCCAGTGGGTGGCAGTATTGTGAGTAAAAGAATGGCACAGCTTACCCAGAAGAATGCCCTTTGTACTTACCAGCAATCTTCATTACTCAGCGTCATCGTCATCCCTGACACAGTTCTGGTTGCCATCCTCCCTCACGGAGGTGGGATTGATGATATTTTGCTTTCTGTTGTGTTTTTAATGTTTCCCCTTTATGCGATGGCTGGGTAACGGCAGCCATCTTGGGGGAATTATTTTGTTGGCCAGGGAATATTTTCTGCAGTTTTAAGATAACATCTCATGTTTAAGGTCAGGGTCAGGGAAGACAGACGAGGAGAAAATGGTATGTGAGTAGGTCAGCTGTGGAAGACATTTTTGGGAATAAGACCCTGTGCTGAGAGCCATCCCAGAATGGACGATGTCAAGGCAGTTTCCTGGGGTGCGGACTTGAGCAGGCAGGCTTGCCTTTGGCCTGCTGATGGCATGCCTGCTGAGCGGTCACTCAGATGGACAATTTAAATAATCCTCACTGAACATAGTCAGAGTTTGCATAAACTTCGCGTTCTCAGCGTAACGTGGAATTTGCAAAAATCTGCAAGGTCCACCAACAGAGCGGAGTTCTCTGCCCACGGTTAATTGCTCCTTGCTTTTCCGACTTTGCATGTACAAAGCAGGAAAAGTTTTTTAGCGTGTCTAGGCATAGTACTTTGTACTTGAAGGGTACCGTTCCTGTACAAAACCTCTGCCAGACACACACCTTTGTGCTGTGGCGCTAATGAATGTGAGAATGTGCATGGTGTTCAGTACCTGAAATCTGCACCCGCCCTAGGGAGGTGAGCGGAGAGGGACATATCTCTGTGAATATCGCTCTTTCATGCTCCCTCCCTGCTACGCAATGCAGTGCAGCCTCTTTGGGAGCTGTGCTGCATTCCGTAACAGTTTTCAGACTTTTGCCCAAAATGTGAAGTCTTATTTTCACCATATATATCTGCTTTTCACTGCTCAAGGAGTGAAGTCGTGGGTGAGCCCGGACGGAGACCTCCGCTTCGCCCGCGGAATGAGCAGAGATTTGCCTCCTCCGAGTTCTGCGGAGAAGGCAAATCTCTGCACACTCCATGGCTGAGCGGAGCTGGCTAGCACCCGCCTCCACCCCGATATAAACAAATATTTATAAATGACATCAAAGTAAAGAAAAACAACTTACCTGGACTGCGGCGACCCCGGGCTGCCCTCCTCCTGTTTCTTGCCGCCTCTACGAGCACTGTGCATCTTCCATCTGTTATTGTCACCAGCTGTACGTTCCGGAATGTTGACAGGTCATTCGCTGGGACTGACACGAGAGGGGGTTCACTCAAGGGGTGCCTTGTCACCCTCTCGTAGAGTGATGGAGCACGAACTTACAATAAATAGGGACTGGTAATACAGATTCACGTGGAGTCCTCTTTACAGACTGCAGCTGAGGCTTCCTCCACCTCTAATGCTCTCAGCCTCTCTTGTGCAAAGAGCCAAGCCATAGAAGGACCTAAGAAGCCAGGGCAAAGCTCATGGAATTCCCCAATCTCTGTGATTTCAGGTAACTTTTTTAGGCATGCATGGATAATGTGCAATTCCAGCTGGAGATGGGTTCGCCTAGAACATGTCTTGCCGAGAGATATTTCCTGCATGAACCGGTCTCCTGATGGTATTTTCTGAAACGTTTTTTGTGAGGGACGTGCTAAGCACAAAAAGTGAAGCACAATACCGGTGAGTCAGATTCCGCTATTAAAGGATATTTTTATCTTATAATTTCTTCAAACTACTCATCTTACCATAGCCCTTTGGCCTCTATTTTGTTCACATTAGGAGTTTTGTTGGATTCGGTTTGTGCCTGCACATCTGCTCTCTCTGGTCAGAGGTTTGAGTCCACCTACACAGATGTAATGCTCTCGTAGGCGCTAGAAGTAGGGGTACAGGGGGGGTGTCGCAGCATCCCCAAAATACACAATGTGGGATTTCAAAAGATGAGTGAGCAATACAAATATCTTTAGATATTGTTTGAATCTTGTCACATTTACTGTGCATTTCAAGCTAGAAGGCAAATGTCAGGCCCTGCCTTCTCACAAAATGGTGCTTATTCATTCAAAATGGAGATCATTTTTTTACTTCTCTTTCTCTGACTGCAATCTGAGATAATATTGTAAAGTCAAGTATGTGTCAACATTGCTGGGGTACAGGGACTGTGAAAGGAAAGGCTGCAGGATGCCATTATTTTAAAACAACACAAGTTAAATATCTGTAAATTAACTGTACAAATATTTCAAAATATATCAGCATTTCGCAAAGGACTAAAGAAGCACAGATTTTGTAATGCTGATGTATGACACAAACAAATATTTGATTAGGATTCAAACAAATTAGCACACTTTTCGTTGGTCATTTCCTTGGTCATGGGCACAGGGTAAAAATTTGCTGAGACCCAATTTCCACACAGTATCGTGGGTACGCTGTATAGTTTTACCAGTACAACTGTATGCCTATGGAATTGTAGTGGCCATTTCAATGGAAAATGTGCTGTCTGTAAATGCCAGTGTGCTGCCTCGCAATGTGTTAATAATATATTTTCAGTCAGTGTCCCCCCACAGCCCGCCCCCACAATGCACTGCCAGCTACATACCACACCATTACCACTTTGCTGCTGAAAATTTTTCCAGCTCCCCTGAATGTTCTAATCATAACTTTTTGTCTCCACAGTTGGACAAACCTCACCAGATACCACAACTGCAGCTGCCAGTAAGTTAAGCCTCTTATGACTTTCATTTCTTTACATTTCTACTTCTTTTAGACACATTTCTTGAAGTCTTTACAAACACAACTAGGCGCTGGTTCATTGAACACCTTCCCTCCATATCAAGCGCCTTGAAACAAATCAGGCATCTCCTTTCTCAGGGCTCAGCTTTTAGACCCTTTTATCTTCCTGCTCCTCCATCACCCACCCCCTTGCTGTCATATTTATGTACTCCACTAAACCAATCAGCACCCTCCAAACACACTTTATCCTAATCCAAATGCCACTAAATATTTATTATGTTTAAGAATCATCCATCCGAGGTTGCACCATCTAAAGAAAGACACACCATTGAATGCAGGTCTGTGCCCCTGACCTTTAACACCAAGATGGAATTAGCCTAAGCCTGGTGACCTGCAGCCCCTCCCCCTTTAATGGAAAAGAGAAGATGTCTCTACTCCAAGTCTGCCTAGTAGTAGCCCATTCTTTATGTTTAGTATTCTGTGGTCTTTGCTGCACCCACTTGTGCCTGGGTTGTGCCCTCAAGCCCAGAAATGACTAGATCAAAGGAATGAAGGGATGCTGCTGACACTAATTATAAACTAGCATAATGTCTTCTATATATAGTTCTTCTCATTGGTGCAAAGCAACAGGCAAAGTAAACTTCTAGTCCAGTTATATATTGTATATTATGTAAGTTATGCACCTTAAGCTATCATGAATGTATACATTGTCCCTGCTTAAGTAACATAAACGCTCATCTGTAGAAAAGTAGAATGGTACTTAGTCTGAACAAATGCTCCTCTTGACTTCCACTGGAGGTGAGGCAAAAGGTGCACTACACAGCCAACACGTTTTTCGCCCTTCTAATTCACACAGACTTGGGGCTTCCTCAGGGTTACAGCAATAATCAACAAATATATAAGAGAAACAATGGTCACACTAGTGTCACTGGAATTGTGCTAATCGACTTATATAATTGTCTCATTTATGAGATAGTGCATAAAGCATGAGATAAGCTATTTTTGGAGCTGAAAAAAAAATGTTTTAAGTGAAAAAACTTACTGATCATAATTAGAAATGGAGAGCAAGGAATTTCTAAAGGAAAAATGCAGTAGATTCTTGAGTAAAGTTTTCTACTAGAACTGAGTTCCCCCAGAGTACTGAAGCCAGAAGGAGTTTCTCTATAGTAATCCCTCTCATAGTACTGGAGGGGATCTACTGCTAAAATGAGGGCAGTGCGTAAATGAAGTACAAACTCAGATTTCAGTGGGCAGTAACAATAGCGGAGGGTTTATGGACGACTGTAACTGCTGGTATTACACAAATTATTATACAAAACAGGATATTGTACAAAGTATTATACAAAAACAGGTTTGAATCAAATTCATTGGGGTAAGTGGCAGAGCGTGGAAAACCGTGAGTGGTGCTTGGATAAAGGGGTTGGAGGTCCCCAACTAGGTTTGACAAGATTTGGAGGAGGGTTGAGTTTTGGGGTTAGGGATATATCACAGAAAGTTGTCTAGTTAGACCTATAGCCAATATTACTTTGGGGGTATAGTTAGAATGTTGTTTTATTTTCAAGAATATGGGAGACAATGAAACTTCTAAAGATAGAGGTGATGGGAAGGCAAGAGAAGGAAGGTCCAAGTATTGTCTGTGAGAGAAGCCTCTAAATTTGCACTGCTTTGGGAGATAAGCAATCGTCTATTGTTTTTACCTGTATCAGGGCTAAATGAGATACAAGAATGGTGATATAGGGTAAAAATCATTTGTGACCCTGTAGAGAAATGTTGGATAAGGGTTGCAGTGATTACAGACAGGATCTGGGTCCTAATTTATTATTATAAGGCAGATGTGCCAGTGGTGAGGCACACCTGTTTGGAATAGTAAAATTACTTTACCTCAATTCTCTCAAAAAGAAAAGCCTTAAAACATGAAAAGAATTCCATTAAAGGTCTTTACTGACTACTCAGATTTTGAATTACCTATAAGAGAGTAGGCCAAAATAATCAAAGGAAGCCATCTCGTGGACAGGTCAGTTTGCAGTAAATGGTCACCAGGTGGTCTGGAAGCCAATACGACGAAACTGACAATAAAACCAGACTTCCAGACAGGAGATTGACTGGCGGAAGCGCAAAGCATTCTTGTCATGGTGACATGATGGGGCATGCTGTAATCGACTCCTGCATAAACATATTGGGGGGAGAAAGAAAAACAGGGTTGAAGAACACTAGACCACCCTCTCTCTTTAATGACCAGGAACTGACTCGCCTGTGTCTAGTGGTACGTGCTTTGCACATCTTCTTTAAAGACCAGGAAAAGAGCCACCTGTTCCTAACCTGAGCTCTGGACTGCCCTCTGTATTTAATGACCAGGAAAGGACCGACTTTCCCTTGTGGCACGAACTCTGCACCACCCTCTCCTTTTAATGACATGAAACAGACCCGCCTGTTCCTAGTGACATAAGCTCTCCACTTCCCTCTCTCTTTGACCATAAAAGGACACACCTGTCCCTAGTGGCACGACCTCTGCACCACCCTCTCTCTTTGACCAGTAAAGGACGCACCTGTCCCTAGTGGCAAGACCTCTGCATCACCCTCTCTCTTTGACCAGTAAAGGACACACCTGTCCCTAGTGGCACGACCTCTGCACCACCCTCTCTCTTTGACCATAAAAGGACACACCTGTCTCTAGTGGCACGACCTCTGCACCACCCTCTCTCTTTGACCAGTAAAGGACACACCTGTCCCTAGTGGCACGACCTCTGCACCACCCTCTCTCTTTGACCAGTAAAGGACACACCTGTCCCTAGTGGCACGACCTCTGCACCACCTTCTCTCTTTGACCAGTAAAGGACGCATCTGTCCCTAGGGGCACAAGCTCTGCACCACCCTCTCTCTTTGACCAGTAAAGGACACACCCATCCCTAGTGGCACGACCTCTGCACCACCCTCTCTCTTTGACCATAAAAGGACACACCTGTCCCTAGTGGCACGACCTCTGCACCACCCTCTCTCTTTGACCAGTAAAGGACACACCTGTCCCTAGTGGCACGACCTCTGCACCACCCTCTCCGTTTGACCAGTAAAGGACACACCTGTCCCTAGTGGCACGACCTCTGCACCACCTTCTCTCTTTGACCAGTAAAGGACGCATCTGTCCTTAGGGGCACAAGCTCTGCACCACCCTCTCTCTTTGACCAGTAAAGGACACACCAGTCCCTAGGGGCACGAGCTCTGTACCCCCTCTCTCTTTGACCGGTAAAGGATGTACCTGACACCAGCGGCACAACCTCTGCACTGCGCTATCTCTTTGAAGGACAGTAAGGGCCCCACCTGTCTCTAGCCTGGAGCCCTGTAATCCCTCCATTTCCAACAACCAGGTAAAGACCATGCAAATCCTAGAAACCTGGGGCTATATAACCCTACTTTTAAGGATCACGAATAATAAAATCTCCTGCAACCAGTGGCCAGGAGCTATCGACTTCCTCTCAGTCTAAGGGCCAGTAAAGCACTGGACCAGCTTGACCCTAGTGACATATATATCTCAGCATCTCCTTATCGACTAATGACCAGGGCACTGCCTGGTGACAAGGAGCTATGTAAACACCAGAAGCTAGACCTTTCTGACACCCTCTCTCTATATCTAATGTCCAGGACTGGACTCACCAGCCCTTAGTGGTGATTGTAGGGGGGCTGCGTCACTAGTAGCTTTATATTTGGACAGAGCAGCCTATCTTCAGCAAACTAGACCTAAAATAGACACTTGAGTCAGTGCAAAGGAATCTCTCTTTGCAAGTCAGTTTAGTGTACAGACATCTTACTGCTGTCTCTGCTTGATATACGGTGTAATGCTAGCTGCTGAGAAATGCTCCCTTTAGTTGGCTCTTGTCTAGCTTGACACCTTTGCTCTCTCCTGCTGCAAGGGTCATATTGCTGGTGGTGCTCTCTTCACTTAGATTTGCTCCTGCCAGATGGTAGTGGTCCAGTCGGGTACCCCTGGTAACCTTGGTTGGCTATGCTCTCTTCGTCTGCCCACCCCCTCTGGCTGCTTGTTCTCTAGCCTTCTGTGCCCCAGTCAGAAGGCGGTGGTTCAGTTCTATCTCCTTGGCTGCGCTCCCTTCTGCTGCCTAACCTATTGTGCTCTATTTGTTGTGCTCTAGTCAGATGGCTGTGGTTCTGTTCTTGTTTATTGGCTGTGCTCCCTGCTGCTGTACACCCTCTCATGCTATATTCTGCTGTGGCTGTGCTCTCTTTTCCTGGCTGTACAACATGTTAGTGGCTTTGATCAAACTTGCTATTCATGAGCCTAAATTTGTGTCTGCTCCATCATACTGGCTATGCTCCCAGATGCTAGATGCTCTGCCTGCTGATTCTGTGCCTTGCAGCAGGCTCTGTTCCATCTGGACATCTCTGCTCACTGCTGTTACCTCAGTGATACTCTGCTGGTTGTTCTTCCTTCAGCTGGCTCCAGTCCCTATAAGCAACTATGCTCCCTTCTGGTAACTGGGTTATTTAAAGACGTTAGGGTTCCCTTTAGATGTCACTGCTTCAGCAGGCCGGTTGTGCTCCCTCTGTCATCTTTACTTACTGCTTCTGAGCAGCTCCTACCTGCTGCCTATGCTCTCTCGGCTGGCTGCTGTCCCCTCAGACCATGCAGCTAGATGTCTCTTATAATTTTACTTGTATGCTGTCCATCTTGTATCATCATGTCCCCTCGTTCTGCTTGGTGCTTTGCCCATTTCAGCTCACATCCAGCCTGTTGCCACTCGGGCTGTGTTTATGCATGCTGGTGGTTTTTCCTTTAAAAATGGAATTAACTTTAATACTTGATGGAAATAACCTCCAAAAATTGTCTTATTTTTGTGCATTAGCAACACCAACACCAGCTGCCACAACAGCAGTAACAACTGCAGCAACAACAGCCACCACTACAGCTGACACTACAGCAGCACCAACCGTTGGTACAACAGCAGCAACAACAGCTGATACAACAGCAACAACTGCTGTCACTACAGCAGCTACAACAGCTGGTACAACTGCAGCAACAACAGCCATCACTACAGCTGCCACTACAGGACCAAAAACAGTAGCTACCACTGCAGCCACAATAGCAATACCAACAATAGGCACAACTACAGCCACAACAGCAGCAACAACAGATACAACACCAGCCCCAACAACAGGTGAAACTACAGCTGCCACTACAGCAGCAACAACTGCTGCTACGACAGCAGCAACAACGGCTGCTACAACAGAAGCAACAACGGATGATACAACAGCAACAACTGCTGTTACTACAGAAGCTACAACAGCTGGTACAACTGCAGCAACAACAGCCATCACTACAGCTGCCACTACAGAACCAACAACAGTAGCTACCACTGCAGCCACAACAGAAATACCAACAATAGCCACAACTGCAGCCACATCAGCAGCAACAACAGATACAACAACAGCCCCAACAACAGGTGAAACTACAGCTGCCACTACAGCAGCAACAATGGCTGCTACAACAGCAGTAACAATGGCTACTACAACAGCAAAAACTGCTGCCATTACAGCAGCTACAATGGCTGGTACAACTGCAGCAACAACAGCCATCACTACAGCTGACACTACAGAACCAACAACAGTAGCTACCACTGCAGCCACAACAACAATAGCAACAATAGCCACAACTGCAGCCACAACAGCAGCAACAACAGATACAACAACAGCCCTAACAACAGGTGAAACTACAGCTGCCACAACAGCAGCAACAACGGCTGCTACAACAGCAGCAACAACGGCTGCCACAACAGCAGCAACAACGGCTGATACAACAGCAACAACTGCTGTCACTACAGCAGCTACAACAGCTGGTACAACTGCAGCAACAACAGCCATCACTACAGCTGCCACTACAGAACTAACAACAGTAGCTACCACTGCAGCCACAACAGCAATAACAACAATAGCCACAACTGCAGCCACAACAGCAGCAACAACGGATACAACAACAGCCCCAACAACAGGTGAATGCGTTAATAATATATTTTCAGTCAGTGCCCCCCCACAGCCCGCCCCCACAATGCACTGCCAGCTACATACCACACCATTACCACTTTGATGCTTGGTAGGCGTGGCTCATTTATCTATCATTGTGCTTTCTGATATGCTGGGGTTTGCGATTATCCCTAGTACTTCAGTGATGTAACACTGATAGCAACCCCCACCAGGAAAATTGTCCCATCTCCCCTGAATGTTCTAATCATAACTTTTTGTCTCCACAGTTGGACAAACCTCACCAGATACTACAACTGCAGCTGCCAGTAAGTTAAGCCTCTTATTCCTTTCCTTTCTTTACATTACTACTTCTTTTAGACACATTTCTTGAAGTCTTTACAAACACACCTAGGCGCTGGTTCATTGAACACCTTCCCTCCATTTCTAGCGCCTTGAAACAAATCAGGCATCTCCTTTCTCAGGGCTCAGCTTTTAAACCTTTTTGCCTTCCTGCTTCTCCATCACCCACCCCCTTTCTGCCATATTTATGTACTCCACTAGACCAATCAGCACCCTCCAAACACACTTTATCCTAATCCAAATGCCACTAAATATTGATTATGTTTAAGAATCATCCATCCGAGGTTGCACCATCTAAAGAAAGACACACCATTGAATGCAGGTCTGTGCCCCTGACCTTTAACACCAAGATGGAGTTAGCCTAAGTCTGGTGACCTGCAGCCCCTCCCCCCTTTAATGGAAAAGAGAAGATGTCTCTACTCCAAGTCTGCCTAGTAGTAGCCCATTATTTATGTTTAGTAGTCTGTGGTCTTTGCTGCACCCACTTGTGCCTGGGTTGTGCCCTCAAGCCCAGAAATGACTAAATCAAAGGAATGAAGGGATGCTGCTGACACTAATTAAAAACTAGCATACTGTCTTCTATATATTGTTCCTCCCATTGGTGCAAAGCAACAGGCAAAGTAAACAGCTAGTCCAGTTATATATTGTATATTATGTAAGTTATGCTCCATAAGCTATCATGAATGTATACATTGTCCCTGCTTAAGTAACATAAACGCTCATCTGTAGAAACGTAGAATGGTACTTAGTCTGAACAAATGCTCCTCTTGACTTCCACTGGAGGTGAGGCAAAAGGTGCACTACACAGCCAACACGTGTTTCGCCCTTCTAATGCACACAGACTTGGGGCTTCCTCAGGGTTACAGCAATAATCAACACATATATAAGATAAACAGTGGTCACACTAGTGTCACTGGAATTGTGCTAATCAACTTATATAATTGTCTAATTTATGAGATAGTGTATAAAGCATGAGATAAGCTATTTTTGGAGCTAAAAAAACTAATTTTAAAGTGAAAAAAACGTACTGATCATAATTAGAAATGGAGAGCAAGGAATTTCTAAAGGAAAAATGCAGTAGGTTCTTGAGTAAAGTTTTCTACTAGAACTGAGTTCACCCAGAGTACTGAACCCCAAAGGAGTTTCTCTATAGTAATCACTCTCATAGTACTGGAGGGGATCTACTGCTAAAATGAGGGCAGTGCGTAAATGAAGTATAAACTCAGATTTGAGTGGGCAGTAACAATAGCGGAGTGTTTATGGATGACTGTAATTGCGGGTATTACACAAATTATTATACAAAACAGGATATTGTACATAGTATTATACAAAAACAGGTTTGAATCAAATTCTTTGGGGTAAGTGGCAGAGCGTGGAAAACCGTGAGTGGTGCTTGGATAAAGGGGTTGGAGGTCCCCAACTAGGTTTGGCAAGATTTGGAGGAGGGTTGAGTTTTGGGGTTAGGGATATATCACAGAAAGTTGTCTAGTTAGACCTATAGCCAATATTACTTTGGGGGTATAGTTAGAATGTTGTTTTATTTTCAAGAATATGGGAGACAATGAAACTTCTAAAGATAGAGGTGATGGGAAGACAAGAGAAGGAAGGTCCAAGTATTGTCTGTGAGAGAAGCCCCTAAATTGGCACTGCTTTGGGAGATAAGCAATCGTCTATTGTTTTTACCTGTATCAGGGCTAAATGAGATACAAGAATGGCGATATAGGGTCAAAATCATTTGTGACCCTGTAGAGAAATGTTGGATAAGGGTTGCAATGATTACAGACAGGATCTGGGTCCTAATTTATTATTATAAGGCAAATGTGCCAGTGGTGAGGCACACCTGTTGGGAATAGTAAAATTACTTTACCTCAATTCTCTCAAAAAGAAAAGCCTTAAAACATAAAAAGAATTCCATTAAAGGTCTTGCAGACTACTCAGATTTTGAATTACCTATGAGAGAGTAGGCCAAATAATCAGAGGAAGCCATCTCGTGGACAGGTCAGTTTGCAGTAAATGGTCACCAGGTGGTCTGGAAGCCAATACGACGAAACTGACAATAAAACCAGACTTCCAGACAGGAGATTGACCGGCGGAAGCGCAAAGCATTCTTGTCACAGTGACATGATGGGGCATGCTTTAATCGAATCCTGCATAAATATATTGGGAGGAGAAAAAAAAACAGGGTTGAAGAACATTAGACCACCCTCTCTCTTTAATGACCAGGAACTGACTCGCCTGTGTCTAGTGGTACGTGCTTTGCATGGCCATCTTTCTTTAAAGGCCAGGAAAAGACCCACCTGTTCCTAACCTGAGCTCTGGACTGCCCTCTGTATTTAATGACCAGGAAAGGGCCGACTTTCCCTTGTGGCACGAACTCTACACCACCCTCTCCCTTTAATGACAAGAAACAGACCCGCCTGTTCCTAGTGACATGAGCTCTCCACCACCCTCTCTCTTTGACCATAAAAGGACACACCTGTCCCTAGTGGCACGACCTCTGCGCCACGCTCTCTCTTTGACCAGTAAAGGACGCACCTGTCCCTAGGGAGCCCTGCAGTCCCCGAGCCCTGGAGCCCCCAAAGCCCTGCAGCCCAGGGGCCCTGCAGCCCCGGAGCCCTGAAGTCCCCGAGCTCCGGAGCCCCAGAGCACTGCAGCCCCGGAGCCCTGCAAGGGCAGGCGGGAGCCCTCCCGCGGAGGCTCAGGGCAAGCAGATTGGCGTCATTTCGGTCCCGACTATCTGGTCGCCCCTCTTGCCTCGGCCATCTGGTCGCGCCCAATGCTTTCCTATGGGGCGACCAGATGGCCGGGCTTCCTTGGAAGTCCCGATGAGGTGCCATTCGCCTCCCGGATCCCAGGTAGGGCTCCAGGAGGTTGCGCACGTTTGCGCCCTGGGTCCCCTCTGTCACCTTGAGGGCACGGATTACAAGAAAGGGGGGTCATTTTCCTCCGGATTACTAGGGGCAAGGGTATACCCGGACACCCTCCCGGGCAGGCGGTTCCCTGCCGGGGACCAGATGGGCTGTGTTCCCAGGCAACACCTCCCAGGCATCCGGGGCTCCCTCCTTCGGCCCGCGGCATGGCAAAGTACCCGGGACGGGCTCCATGGGTCCCGGGCCCTGCAACCCTGGAGGCCCGCAGCCCTGCAGCCCCAGAGCCCTGCAGTCCCCGAGCCCTGAAGCCCCGGAGCCCCGGAGCCCTGCAGTCCCCGAGCCCTGCAGCCCCGGAGCCCAGCAGCCCGGGAGCCCTGGAGCCCCGGAGCCCCGGAGCCCTGCAGCCCCCGGAGCCCTGCAGCCCCGAGCCCTGGAGCCCTGGAGTCCCGGAGCCCTGCAGCCCCAGAGCCCCGGAATCCTGCAGCCCTGGAGCCCCGGAGCCCTGGAGCCCTGGAGCCCCAGACCCCCTGAGCCCTGGAGCCCTGGAGCCCTGGAGCCTCAGAGCCGTGCGGCCCCAGAGCCCCGGAAGGGCAGGCAGGAGCCCTTCCGCTGAGGCTTGGGGCAGGCAGATTGTCATCATGTCGGTCCCGGCCATCTGGTCGCATCTTTCCACTCAGACATCTGGTCGCACCCAATGCTTCCCAATGGGGCGACCAGATGGCCGGGCTTCCCTGGATGTTCCGATGAGGTGACATTCACCTCCCAGATCCCAGCCAGGGCTCCAGGAGGTCAGGCACATTGGTGCCCTGGGTCCCTTCCGTCACTCGGCACGCACTGGTTCCCAGAAAGAGGGGTAGCCTTCCTCCAGATTACTAGAGGCAAGGGTATGCCCGGACTCCCTTCCGGGGCTGGCGGTTCCCTGCCAGGGACCAGATGGGCGATGACCAGGCAACACCTCCCAGGCATCCGGGGCTCCCTCCTCCAGCCTGCGGCGTTGCAAAGTACCCAGGACGGGCTCCATGGGTCCCGGGATGTCCCCCCCTGCCTGAGGCCCAGCCTGGGGTTTCAGAGCCCCCCTGAGTTCTGCGGCCCCGGAGCCCTGGAGCCCTGGAGCCCTGGAGCCCTGCGGCCCAGGAGCCCTGCAGTCCTGGAGCCCGTGAGCCGTGGAGCCCGTGAGCCCTGGAGCCCCGGAGCCCTGCAGCCCCAGAGCCCTGCAGCCCCGGAGCCCTGCAGCCCGGGCGCCCTGCAGCCCAGGAGCCCTGCAGTCCGGGAGCCCTGCAGCCCTGGAGCCCTGGAGCCCTGGAGCCCCAGGAGCCCTGCAGTTCCCGAATCCCGGAGCCCTGTAGCCCTGTAGCCCCGGAGCCCTGCAGCCCTGAAGCCCCGGAGCATCGGAGCACCAGGGCCCTGCGGCCCCCAGCCCCGGAGCCCTTCAGCCCTGCAGCCCCGGAGCCCTGCTGCCCCGGAGCCCTGCAGGGGCAGGCGGGAACCCTCCCGCGGAGGCTCGGGGCAGGCAGATTGGCGTCATTTTAGTCCCGGTCATCTGGCCGCCCCTCTCGCCTCGGCCATCTGGTCGCGCCCAATGCTTTCCTATGGGGCAACTAGATGGCCGGGCTTCCCTGGAAGTCCAGATGAGGTGCCATTCGCCTCCCATATCCCAGGCAGGGCTCCAGGAGGTCGGGCACGTTTGCGCCCTGGGTCCCCTCTCTCACCTCGAGTGCACGGATTACAAGAAACGGGGGTAATTTTCCTCTGGATTACTAGGGGCAAGGCTATGCCCGGACACCCTCCTGGGGCTGGTGGTTCCCTGCTGGGGACCAGATGGCCTGTGTTCCCGGGCAACACCTCCCAGGCGTCCGGGGCTCCCTCCTCCGGCCCGCAGCGTGGCAAAGTACCCGGGACGGGCTCCATGGGTCCCGGGCCCTGAAACTCCAGAGCCCCGCAGCCACGGGGCCCTGCAGCCCCAGAGCCCTGCAGCCTCGGGCCCTGCAGCCCTGCAGGCCCGGAGCCCCGGACCCATGCAGCCCCGGAGCGTGGGCAGGCGGGAGCCCTACCACAAAGGCCTCGGGATGGGCAGCCCTTTCGGTCCCGGCCATCTGATCGCCCCTCTCGCCTCGGCCATCTGGTCGCGCCCAATGCTTTCCTATGGGGCGACCAGATGGCCGGGCTTCCCTGGAAGTCCAGATGAGGAGCCATTCACCTCCCGGATCCCAGGCAGGGCTCCAGGAGGTCAGGCACGTTTGCGCCCTGGGTCCCCTCTGTCACCTTGCGGGCACGGATTACAAGAAAGGGGGGTTATTTTCCTCCGGATTAGTAGGGGCAAGGGTATGCCCGGACACCCTCCTGGGGCTGGTGGTTCCCTGCTGGGGACCAGATGGGCTGTGTTCCCAGGCAACACCTCCCAGGCATCCGGGGCTCCCTCCTCCGGCCCACGGCATGGCAAAGTACCCGGGACGGGCTCCATGGGTCCCGGGCCCTGCAACCCTGGAGCCCCGCAGCCCTGCAGCCCCGGAGCCCTGCAGTCCCCGAGCCCTGGAGCCCAGGAGCCCCAGAGCCCTGCAGTCCCCGAGCCCTGCAGCCCCGAAGCCCTGCAGCCCGGGAGCCCTGGAGCCCCGGAGCCCCGGAGCCCTGCAGCCCCCGGAGCCCTGCAGCCCCCGGAGCCCTGCAGCCCCCGGAGCCCTGTAGCCTCAAAGCCATGGAGCCCTGGAGCCTCAGAGCCCTGCGGCCCCGGAGCCCCGGAAGGGCAGGCGGGAGCCCTCCCGCTGGGGCTCGGGGCAGGCAGATTGGCGTCATGTCGGTCCCAGCCATCTGGTCGCATCTTTCCACTCAGACATCTGGTCGCACCCAAAGCTTCCCAATGGGGCGACCAGATGGCCGGGCTTCCCTGGAAGTTCCGATGAGGTGACATTCGCCTCCCGGATCCCAGCCAGGGCTCCAGGAGGTCAGGCACATTGGCGCCCAGGGTCCCTTCCGTCACTCGGCACGCACGGGTTCCCAGAAAGAGGAGTAGCCTTCCTCCGGATTACTAGGGGCAAGGGTATGCCCGGACACCCTTCCAGGGCTGGCTGTTCCCTGCCAGGGACTAGATGGGCGATGACCGGGCAACACCTCCCGGCGTCCAGGGCTCCCTCCTCCAGCCTGCGGCGTGGCAAAGTACCCGGGACGGGCTCCATGGGTCCCGGGCCGTCCCCCCATACCTGAGGCCCAGCGTGTGGTTTCAGAGTCCCCCTGAGGCCTGCGGCCCCGGAGCCCTGGAGCCCCGGGGCCCTGGAGCCCTGGAGCCCTGTAGCCCAGGAGCCCTGCAGTCCTGGAGCCTGTGAGCCCTGGTGCCCATGAGCCCTGGAGCCCCGGAGCCCTGCAGCCCCCGAGCCCTGCAGCCCCGGAGCCCTGCAGCCCGGGAGCCCTGCAGCCCAGGATCCCTGCAGCCCTGGAGCCCTGGAGCCCCGGGAGCCCTGCAATCCCCGAGCCCCGGAGCCCGGGAGCCCTACAGCCCCGGAGCATCGGAGCCCAAGGGCCCTGCAGTCCCGCAGCCCCGGAGCCCGGTAGCCCTGCAGCCCTGCAGCCCGGCAGCACTGCAGCCCTGCATCCCCGGAGCCCTTCAGCCCTGCAGCCCCGGAGCCCTGCAGTCCCCGAGCCCCGGAGCCTTTCAGCCCCCGAGCCCTGCAAGGGCAGGCGGGAGCCCTCCTGCGGAGGCTCGGGGCAGGCAGATTGGCGTAATTTCGGTCCCGGT
>NC_141694.1:990070705-990150705 GCF_964263255.1 Lissotriton vulgaris
GCTTGAGCTCCGTCCTGCCGGCCCCGGGGTGCATGAGCCCCCCCGTCCTGCAAGCCATCAGATGGTCCGGGTGCTGGGGAAGGGGCTCCACCGGGGCCCGGGAAGGCTCTCCCTGGCCTGGATAGGGTTCGGAAGCTGGGACCGGGCCCGGGGCTTGAGCTCCGCCCAGCCGGCCCCAGGGTACGTGAGCCCCCCGTCCTGCAAGCCATCAGAGGGCCCGGGCGCTGGGGACGGGGCTCCACCGGGGACCAGGGAGGCTCTCCCCGGCCTGGCTAGGGTTCGGAAGCAGGGACCGGGCCCGGGGCTTGAGCTCCGTCCGTCCGGGCCTGGGGTGCGTGAGCCCCCGTCCTGCAAGCCATCAGAGGGTCCCGGCGCTGGGGACGGGGCTCCACCGGGGCCCAGGGAGGCTCTCCCCGGCCTGGCTAGGGTTCGGAAGCAGGGACCGGGCCCGGGGCTTGAGCTCCATCTGGCGGGCCTGGGGTGCGTGAGCCCCCGTCCTGCAAACCATCAGAGGGCTCGGGCACTGGGGACGGGGCTCCATTGGGGCCCGGGAAGGCTCTCCCTGGCCTGGATAGGGTTCGGAAGCTGGGACCGGGCCCGGGCCCGGGCTTGAGCTCCGTCCGGCCGGCCCCGGGGTACGTGAGCCCCCCGTCCTGCAAGCCATCAGAGGGTCCCGGCGCAGGGGACGGGGCTCCACCGGGGCCTCGGGGAGGCTCTCCCCGGCATGGCTAGGGTTCGGTAGCTGGGACCGGGCCCGGGGCTTGAGCTCCGTCCGGCCGGCCCCGGGGTGCGTGAGCCCCCCGTCCTGCAAGCCATCAGAGGGTCCGGGTGCTGGGGACGGGGCTCCACCGGGGCCCGGGGAGGCTCTCCCCGGCCTGGCTAGGGTTCGGTAGCTGGGACCGGGCCCGGGGCTTGAGCTCCGTCTGTCCGGCCCCGGGGTACGTGAGCCCCCATCCTGCAAGCCATCAGAGGGCCCGGGCACTGGGGACGGGGCTCCACCGGGGCCCAGGGAGGCTCCCACCGGCCTGGCTAGGGTTCGGAAGCTGGGACCGGGCCCGGGGCTTGAGCTCCGTCCGGCCGGCCCCGGGGTGCGTGAGCCCCCCGTCCTGCAAGCCATCAGATGGTCCGGGTGCTGGGGACGGGGCTCCACCGGGGCCCGGGGAGGCTCTCCCTGGCCTGGATAGGGTTCGGAAGCTGGGACCGGGCCCGGGGCTTGAGCTCCGTCCGTCCGGCCCCGGGGTGCATGAGACCCCCTGTCCTGCAAGCCATCAGAGGGTCCGGGCGCTGGGGACGGGGCTCCACCGGGGCCCAGGGAGGCTCTCCCCGGCCTGGCTAGGGTTCGGTAGCTGGGACCGGGCCCGGGGCTTGAGCTCCGCCCAGCCGGCCCCAGGGTGCGTGAGTCCCCCGTCCTGCAAGCCATCAGAGGGCCCGGGCGCTGGGGACGGAGCTCCACCGGGGCCCAGAGAGACTCTCCCCGGCCTGGCTAGGGTTCAGAAGCTGGGACCGGGCCCGGGGCTTGAGCTCCGTCCGGCCGGCCCCGGGGTGCGTGAGCTTCCCCGTCCTGCAAGCTATCAGAGGGCCCGGGCGCTGGAGACGGGGCTCCATTGGGGCCCGGGAAGGCTCTCCCTGGCCTGGATAGGGTTCGGAAGCTGGGACCGGGCCCAGGGCTTGAGCTCCGTCCGTCCGGCCCTGGGGTGCATGAGCCCCCCTGTCCTGCAAGCCATCAGAGGGCCCGGGCGCTGGGGATGGGGCTCCACCGGGGCCCAGGGAGGCTCTCACCGGCCTGGCTAGGGTTCGGAAGCTGGGACCGGGCCCGGGGCTTGAGCTCCGTCCGGCCATCCCCGGGGTGCGTGAGCCCCCCCTGTCCTGCAAGCCATCAGAGGGTCCGGGCGCTGGGGATGGGGCTCCATTGGGCCCGGGGAGGCTCTCCCCAGCCTGGCTAGGGTTCGGAAGCTGGGACCGGGCCTGGGGCTTGAGCTCCGTCTGGCCGGCCCCGGGGTGCGTGAGCCCTCCAATCCTGCAAGCCATCAGAGGGTCCGGGCGCTGGGGAAGGTGCTCCATTGGGGCCCGGGTATGCTCTCCCCGGCCTGGCTAGGGTTACGGAAGCTTGGACCGGGCCCGGGGAGCAGGTGTGGCTGGCTTCATCCACTACGCTGTCAGAGCGTAGTTTTCTGCCCACCCCTAATTGACCCTGCGGTCTAGCGAGTGTCTGGGTGACCGTGATGGGGTCCATTGGGCCAAGGGAGGCTCCCCCAACCTGGCTGGGATCAGAAGCAGGGACCGGGCCAGGTGGGGGGGTGGCTGACTAAGTCCTTTCCACTGCGTAGTAAGATTTTGGGTAGGGCTGGGAGTAGTGCCACTACGCACACTACGCAGAATTTTGGAGAAAAAAAAAGTGGAAAACGGGGGCACGTCCTGAGGGTCCGTGTGCCCGGGACAGGGGTCCCTCGTGCCTGGGCAGACTCCCTGATCTCCCCGGGCCGGTTGGAGCCCGGGAGCCCTGCAGCCCCGGAGCCCTGCAGCCCGGAGCCCCAGAGCTCTGCAGTACCTGAGCCTTGGAGCCCCGGAGCCCTGCAGCCCCCGGAGCTCTGCAGCCCCAGAGCCCTGCAGTCCCTGAGCCCTGGAGCCCTGCAGCCCTGGAGCCCTGCAGTCCCCGAGCCCCGGAGCCCTGCAGCCCCCGGAGCCCCGCAGCCCCGGAGCCCTGCAGTCCCTGAGCCCTGGAGCCCCCAGAGCACTGCAGCCCCGGAGCCCTGCAGCCCTGGAGCCCTGCAGTACCCGAGCCCTGGAGCCCCGGAGCCCTGCAGCCCCCAGAGCTCTGCAGCCCCGCAGCCCTGCAGTCCCTGAGCCCTGGAGCCCTGGAGCCCTGCAGTCCCCGAGCCCCGAAGCCCTGCAGCCCCCGGAGCCCTGCAGCCCCGGAGCCCTGCAGTCCCCGAGCCCTGGAGGCCTCAGAGCCCTGCAGCCCCGGAGCCCTGCAGTTCCGGAGCCCCGGAGCACTGCAGCCCCGGAGCTCTGCAAGGGCAGGCGGGAGCCCTCCCGCGGAGGCTCGGGGAAAACAGATTGGCGTCATTTAGGTCCCGGCCATCTGGTCGCCCCTCTCGCCTCGGCCATCTGGTCTCGCCCAATGCTTTCCTATGGGGCGACCAGATGGCCAGGCTTCCCTGGAAGTCCCGATGAGGTGCCATTTGCCTCCCGGATCCCAGGCAGGGCTCCAGGAAGTCGGGCACGTTTGCGCCCTGGGTCCCCTCTGTCACCTTGAGGGCACGGATTACAAGAAAGGGGGGTAATTTTCCTCCGGATTACTAGGGGCAAGGGTATGCCCGGACACCCTCCCGGGCGGGCGGTTCTCTGCCGGGGACCAGATGGGCTGTGTTCCCAAGCAACACCTCCCAGGCATCCGGGGCTCCCTCCTCCGGCCCGCGGCATGCAAAATACCCGAGACGGGCTCCATGGGTCCCGGGCCCTGCAACCCCGGAGCCCCGCAGCCCTGCAGCCCCGGAGCCCTGCAGTACCCGAGCCCAGGAGCCCCGGAGCCCTGCAGTCCCTGAGCCCTGCAGTCCCTGAGCCCTGCAGCCCCGGAGCCCTGCAGCCCGGGAGCCCTGGAGCCCTGGAGCCCTGGAGTCCCGGAGCCCTGCAGCCCCGGAGCCCTGCAGTCCTGGAGCCCTGGAGCCCTGGAGCCCCGGAGCCCCGGAGCCCTGGAGCCCTGGAGCCTCAGAGCCCTGCGGCCCCGGAGCCCTGGAAGGGCAGGCGGGAGCCCTCCCGCTGAGGCTCGGGGCAGGCAGATTGGCGTCATGTCGGTCCCGGCCATCTGGTCGCATCTTTCCACTCAGACATCTGGTCGCACCCAATGCTTCCCAATGGGGCTACCAGATGGCCGGGCTTCCCTGGAAGTTCGGATGAGGTGACATTCGCCTCCCGGATCCCAGCCAGGGCTCCAGGAGGTCGGGCACATTGGCGCCCTGGGTCCCTTCCGTCACTCGGCACGCACGGGTTCCCAGAAAGAGGGGTAGCCTTCCTCCGGACTACTAGGGGCAAGGGTATGCCCGGACACCCTTCCGGGGCTGGCGGTTCCCTGCCGGGGACCAGATGGACGGTGACCGGGCAACACCTCCCAGGCGTCCGGGGCTC
Source organism: Lissotriton vulgaris (assembly GCF_964263255.1). Lineage (NCBI taxonomy): Eukaryota > Metazoa > Chordata > Amphibia > Caudata > Salamandridae > Lissotriton > Lissotriton vulgaris. The sequence goes on from NC_141694.1 coordinate 990,074,831, forward strand.
CCTCCTCCAGCCTGCGGCTTGGCAAAGTACCCGGGATGGGCTCCATGGGTCCCGGGCCGTCCTCCCCGTGCCTGAGGCCCAGCGTGGGGTTTCAGAGCCCCCCTGAGCCCCCGGGGCCCTGGAGCCCTGGATCCCTGTGGCCCAGGAGCCCTGCAGTCCTGGAGCCCGTGAGCCCTGGAGCCCGTGAGCCCTTGAGCCCCGGAGCCCTGCAACCCGGGAGCCCTGCAGCCCCGGAGCCCTGCAGCCCGGGAGCCCTGCAGCCCAGTGTGAGAAGTTGGCCTGATATATGATGCTCACTAGTTCTAGTGATCACCTTGTATCAGTCCAAACAACCCTTATGGCGATTGGTTGTAAGTCAACCTTATAGACCAGCTATCCTAATGGTAGCATGGACAAAGCAGTCTTAGGCTAAACTCTTTTGGCATGTGAAGCCAGCTGTTTTACCACATATAACCCCTATAATACCAGATGAAAGGACACCACACAGGTTGTTATGAAAATAAACAATATATTTATTAATAACAAACACCTCTGAACTCTTTATGAGATCAGAGGGCTAAGCACATGACAAGACTCTTGGGAAAAATACGTTTAAGTTGCACGAATTACAATGGTGCCCTAGGGGCACGACAAACCATATATTAAACAAGCGGTATAAGGAAATCGATAGAAGGAATGGAGCTGTCCAGAGGCTGTAGGATCGCTGGGACTACGCTACCCTAACCTTAGGTAAGTATTAGGAGGCCCACGGGACGCGTGTGCAGAGTGTAAACTCACACGCGAGATGCGGGACAAAGTCAATGGACACTACAATTTACGAAAAGGTAAGTATTAGACAGTTCCGACTAGCTAGGACTAAAACAACTGGAAATCTGGACACTAGAAGAGTCAATCTACCCTTGAGCACCGAAATTCTCTTGTTACCTCACCCATGGGCTGCGGGTGCATAGGTGTCAAAGTGTGTCGGGTTTCCGCGTTGAAGTCAAAGGAGCCTTGAAGAAAAGATGCTGCAGGCAACCAGGAGGAAGCTGTCCGGAGTGATCCAAGGGTGGATCAAGGAAGATGAAGACATGAAAGCAGAGGGGACAATGTTCAAAGTCACTAGCCAGTGACTGGAGTGGAACCAGGAAGGAACCAGATGCTGTTGTCGCGATCAGGTGAAGAGTGGATGCTTGACTCTGCAGCCACGTGGACCAGGAGGTGTCTTCGACGACTTGGGTGGAGGCACGAGCTGTCCCACGCAGGCTATCGCTGTCGGCCGTGTTGGTTCCGGATTCGGCGTCAACAGGCCTTGGCAAAGGCAACCCACGCGGTGAGTGGAAAAGGCGTCTGGTGCGGACCAGGAGGGTCCGGGGTGCTTCTCCTTTGCAGGAAAGCAAGGGCCAGTCTGGCGCAACCAGACCAGCGGTGTAGATTTCAAGGATCGTCGTCTAGGAGGCCACTATCTAGCTGGCAAATGACCAGACAACGCGTCGAGCAGCAATCAAGCCAAAGGGCCCCATGCAGATTTCGTGGATGCTGGAGGGCTGATCTTCTGTGCAGGAGCTGCTCGGGGCTGGGGCTTCTCAGTCCCCAAAGCACTTCATCGAGGATGCCTCTGAAGTCGTGCTGGAAGCGAAGTGCAGTTTCTCCAAGATGGCCGGTCCCACGTGTCTCGTCGCACCTACGGATCTCAGCAGTGCTGCAGATGTAGGTAGAGGTCGGAGAGGTGTGGAAGTCCGGGTCCCGTCGGGCTCTGAAGTCTGGATCCACTCGGGAAGACGACAAAGTGAACCGCTGGAACGCTTGATGGTGCCTGCTGGTGCAGGGTGGTCACTCCTTGACCACAAGGGAGATTTCTTCAGTCTTCCGTGGAGGAGAACGTCGAAGTCCAGAGTTTCTTCTTGTAGAGTTTCAATTCGGGATTAATCTAATTTGGAATGGGACCAGCTCCTACCTTTATTCTCCTAAAGGGGGCTGTACTATGACTAGGTCCCTCTTATGGGTGGGACCAGGAAGGGGGGTGGTTACACCCCCTATCCTTTGCCCGGTTTCGCACCAGAGCTGGGGCTGGAGTGCCCCAGCAACTGGTTTGAACCAGTGTATGCACAGGGACACCTTGTGCGCCCCAGGCTTGTCTCATTCCTTTCAGGTCTGTCCTACCTAATACACAAAATCCTGTCTGGGGTGGTGCTAGCACCTCCCAATGCAGGAAACCCTTTTTCCAGGCCTCCCTCGCTCGAAGGACTCCCAGCAGCAGGAGGTCAGACTTGTGTCTGTGGTGGCAGAATCCATTTTGTGATGCTGAGGCTCGAGTTAACTTTAACCGGGGTTCACAGTTACATACATGTTGTGTCCCTCTAAAAGGGTGGAATGCTACCCCCGTTGCCAGAATTGGCGAGGGGGTAGTATTCCAATTCGTATGACACCTTACTCGACATGTTTTGATAATGCTATGCCAAAGTTAGCAATAACCGCGAGGATTATAATGCACTTAAGAGTATATGGTATAGCGTTATCGTGGAAACAGCTAAAGGACTTGGTTCTGAAAGCTGCAGACAGGCCCAGCTCATGCTAGAGCACCATCTCACATAATTCCAAGCACTCTGCCTCCAGGATTGTTAAGGCCTGCCATAGGAGTGACTTATAGGAGTATATGTGTCCATTTTAGGTTTAGATATAGGTATACTATATCTAAAGCAAAGGGTGATTACACCACCTTGCCCCAGCTGATTGATCAGCCAGTTGTGTCAGATTTGGATGGCCAGCCAGGGGTGGCATAATACATGCTGCAGCCCCTGGTTGGCCTTGGTTGCACTTATGCCCTGGGTACCTATGGTACACTGTACAAGAACTTACAAGAGTGACCCAATACCAATTGGTAAATGCACCTAAAGTACATGTATGTCAATTTAGAGAGAGAACAGCTAGGCTGTGGGTCTGATTAGCAGGCCCACAGCCAGGGAAAGTCGTAAACCAGCAAAGCAAAAAGCTTTATTTCGATATAAAAACATATCATAAAAGCAATACATTACATCAATAATAAAAACAATTTAACACCTTAGCTGCGTGTAAACATCCCTCCCCAGTGCTGCGCTGTCCATTGGAACCAGTGCTGAATGGACGTCCAATGGTCGTGCGCAGCACTGGGGAGGTAGCGCTGCTGACGACCGTTGGCCGTCAGCAGCACTTAAGGGGTTAACAATGCACAATGTAAAAATCCTACAGGATTAACAGTTGGATTAAAAGAATGTATTATTGGGCAAATTGTAAAGGCCAGTACAGGCAGAAAACACATTACTGGATCAACAGTTTCTTTGCAGTTCTTATTCGCCAAGCCCAGCCCAGAAATTTTGCCATACAGCAGGCAAAGAAGGGTCGGGCATCTGCACGCAATATGCGTAAGGCTTCCAAATGTGATCTAGTGCCCAAGCTCCTACATAAAGGCTTCAGCCATCTCGACCTAGGCACCGCATAAGCATAGCACTCAAACAACAGGTGAGCAACAGACTCAACCCTTGAGTCACAGAAGGGACAATATGGTACAGTTTGTAATGGTGGTTTCCAAGTGGAAGTTAACAACCCTAAGGGGAGTACTCCCACCCTAAATTTGAAGTACAGTGATCTGTCGCCCGAGTTATGAATTAGATCCAGATAGGGTTCCCTATAGGGGAGCTCCTTAACTAACAGAAACTGAGCAACAGATTTACAATGCTTAGGATTGCGCATTCTCTCGTTGTCCACCCATGACCAATAAGCCTTCTTTAGCAAATGTTTTGACGGTGCTGATCTATTGACCCAAGCGTGTCCTAACCCCAACTCATAGAGAAGCCGCTTAACCTCCCTGAGCCAGGTTACCTTATGCCATCCCGGAAGGGATAAGAGATCACTTAAGGCATCTGCGTAGCTACACAGTTCTGGGACGTTTCATATCCTGGCCCATAATAAAAGGGGACGTAGCCTTGCTTGCTCGCATATTGGGCGTGTGCCTGCATCTAGCAAGAGGGGGATTGTAGGGGTACTGTGGGGTAACCTCATAAGATCTTTATGGAAGTTATTTTCGAGGTGCGATAAGGTGTCAACTCTCTGAATGCCTCACAGTTCTGCGCCATACAATGCTGCACTCACCACCCTTGCCCTGTAGATGTCTAATAGTGCCCCAATAGGTTTTATAGATGAGGCACGTTGTTCTTTGAGCAGGGCACCTGCGACCCTCTTATGGGTCAGAAACACCTTTTGGTGGTGTGCCTTCCAACTCATAGTGTCGCAGAGTCGGATGCCCAGGTAGTCAAATTCTTTGACTCTTTCGAGTGGAACAGAGTCTAGAGCAGGAGGGGCAACAGATTTCTTAGGGGGGTTAAGGACAAGGAATTTGGTTTTGCCTATATTTATAGACAGGCCCTTAGTATCACAAAAGGCCTTGAAGCTAGAAAGCAACTTTTGGATGCCTGCTGGTGATTTTGAGATTAGGAGGGTGTCATCCGCAAATAGGAGCGTTGGAACTTTCCTTCCAGCCAGGGAAGGTGCATCTGATGGATGTTGAAGAAGATGCTCCACCACTCCGTTAACGTAAAGAGAAAACAGAGTGGGGGCAAGCACACACCCCTGGCGGACGCCCCTATTTACAGGGATACAAGATGTTTTTTCCCCCTGAACACCCCATCTAATCTGAGCAAAGTTGCTTTCGTGGAATTTTATAAGCAAAGCCAACAAGTAAGGGGGTATACCTAACCCATTGAGGACATTCCACAATTGGACTCGTGGGACCAGGTCGAAGGCAGTTCGCAAGTCTATAAAGACTAGATACAAACTACCCCCACCCAGCACCACCACTTTCTAATATATCATTAGGAGGCGAAATGCCTGCTCGATGGTGCCTGTCCCTGTTCTAAAACCTGCTTGGAAATCTGACAGGATCTGATTTTCTTCAGCCCACTGCAAGATCCTACCTAGTACCACTTTGCCCGCAACCTTTTGTGTTGAGTCCAGCAGACTGATAGGGCGATAGTTGGCTGGGTCGTCCCTGCAACCTTTCTTAAAAATAGGGACGACCTCAGCTCCCCTCCATGAGTCAGGGAGAGAACCTCCCAGCAAGGCCTCATTTAAGAGTGAAGCAATTAATCTGCTCCACAATAATGGGTATTTCTTCAGCAAGTCACCCGGAATCCCATCAGGGCCTGCAGCCTTATTGGTTACGATACACCTGATTGCCCTTTCAACTTCCTCAGTGGTGAAGGGGCAGTCATTAATTGAAATATCAACTGGTGGACTGGGAAAAAGACCCAAACTTGGATGAGGTGCCCCCAGTGGAGCGGAATATAGCTTGGAGAAGTGGGCAAACCAGACGTCACCAGGGATATTACAGGTTAACTGTTGGTCAAGAGGCTTGTCCCTGGCTCTCAGCAAATCCCAAAACCCCTTGGAATCTTTCCTAGTACTTGCCTCCACTAGCTCCCACCAAAAATTTTATTCATGAGCCTCCTTAGCCTCAGCCACAGTTTTTTTGTAAAGTTTCCTTGCAATTCTGATGTTGGCTGGGTCCTTGTTCTTCACTGCGGAGATAAGTTCCCCCTTAGCAGCCCGACATTTGGAGGAATACCACTTGTCTCTTGCCTTAGAAACACCTTTCGGTACAACCCTCGCACTGGATTGGGGAACGGTAAACAGTACGCTTAATGCCACAATAGTTTCTGTGAATATCGGTAAAACATCTTGACTGGTGAGACTTAAGGCATCGAGCCGTGGCCCCACCACTGACATGATGGTCCCTGCTTGCGCCATCCTTACTTCATCCGCTGCTGCTTTTGCCCACTTTAGGCGCCTGCCACAGTTTGAGGGAACAATTTCATGGGTGGATTTCCACTTGTGGGCAAACTTGTCTAGGTTCCCAACCTGCCAAGGAGGAGTGAGGGTTAAGGAAAGAGGATTATGGTCACTATCACAAGACGCTATGACCTCCATGTCTTGATGGAATGACCAAAGATTATAATTCAACATGATGTAGTCAATTCTGGAGGTGTGTCCCGTCCTGTTATAAGTATGCGCACCCATAGAATCCGAATTGGATCGTCCATTTGTTGGTCTCAGGTCGTGTTCCATGCAAAGTGCATTGATGTCTATCGCACTTTGCGTCCATTTGGGGATCGGATCTAGGGTCAGGATAGGGATACCTCTCCTTGTATCCTCTTCCAAAGTATCCAAAATGTCCTCCCTGGCCAATGGCTCAAAACAGCAGTTGAAATCGCCTGCAAGGAGAACATAAGAATCGATATTGCAGGCAGCTAAATCGCTGCTTAATCCTGTTGAGGATAGGCATGATGCCCCACACCTGGCCCCCCTCAAATAAAGATTAAAGACTTCTAACTTCCTTCCCCCTTGGCAGTGTATAATTATCCTCTGGAGGTCAGGAGATTGAGTGGTCCTTTGACTTACACTTAAACCTAGTGCAATGCTGACCCATATAAGAAGGCCGCCAGACGGGCAACCTTTGCATCCATGTTGTTGGGAAGCTGGGACAAAGTAGGATGTAAAGCCTACTCTGTGCAAAAAGCAAAAATCTGGGGTGACCATAGGATTGCAGACCCTACTCTCCTACATACCCCCCCCAAACTTAGGGACATTAAACTAACCGTGACCAGGTGAGTCTTCCTGTTCTAAGTGGAAATACCTGGAGAGACCATCTGCATTGCCATGGTCAGTCCCTGATCTGTGCTCCACTGTAAAGTCCATCCCCTGTAGGGAAATGGACCACCTAAGAAGTTTGGGGTTTTCACCCTTCATTTGATTTAGCCACAAGAGGGGCTTATGGTCTGTCTGAATCTTGAAGTGAGTTCCAAACAAGTATGGCCTCAACTTCTTCGGGGCCCAAACCACAGCAAAGGCCTCCCTCTCAATAGCTGACCAACGTTTCTCTCTAGGGGTCAGCCTTCTACTTATAAAAGCAATGTGCTGGTCATGACCATCAATATTCAGCTGAGATAGAACAGCTCCCACACCCAACTCAGAAGCATCTGTTTGGACAATGAAGGTTTTGGAGTAGTCTGGACTCTTGAGAATAGGTGCAGTGCACATGGCCTGCTTTAGGTCATCAAATGCCTTTTGACAGCTAACTGTCCACTGAACTTTCTTTGGCATTTTCTTACTTGTCAGGTCATTAAGAGGGGTCACAATTGCCCCATCATTTCTGAAAAATTTCTTGTAGTAACCAGACAGGCCCAAGAAAGCTCTGACCTGTGTCTGAGTGGTTGGAGGAGCCCAGTCCTTTATGGCCTGTATCTTGCTCTCCAATGGTTGAACCTGGCCTCCACCTACAAGGTGGCCCAGGTACACAACCTGACTCTGCCCTATCTGGCACTTGGTGGCCTTGATAGTGAGGCCTGCCTTTTGCAGGGCCTCCAAAACTTTCCTCAGGTGGATCAGGTGATCCTCCCAGGTGGAGCTGAAGACAGCAATATCATCTCGATATGCTGCACAAAAGTCATCCAACCCAGTGAGGACTTGGTTCACCAACCTTTGAAAAGTGGCAGGTGCATTTTTCAAACCAAAGGGCATCACCACAAATTGGTAATGGCCTCCTGGGGTAGAAAATGCTGTTTTGGACTTGGCATCCTCAGCTAACCTGATTTGCCAATAACCAGCTGTTACGTCAAATGTACTCAAGAATTTGGCAGAAGCCGATTTTTATCTATGAGTTCATCTGCTCTAGGTATTGGATGGGCATCTGTCTTAGTGACAGCATTGAGACCCCTGTAGTCTACACAAAACCTCATCTCTCTCTTACCATCCTGGGTGTGAGGTTTAGGCACTAGAACTACAGGACTAGCCCAAGGGCTCTCTGAGGGTTCAATGACTCCCAATTCCAACATCTTTTGTACTTCTTTCTTTATGCAGTCCCTGACGTGGTCAGGTTGCCAGTAGATTTTACTCTTTATAGGCAGACTGTCCCCAGTGTCCACCTCATGGGTGCACCAGTTTGTCTGACTGGGGGTCAGAGAGAACATTTGTCTAAAGGATTGAAGAACCTGTTTGCAATCCTTTTGCTGATGCTCAGAGAGGCTGTCAGAAAAGACCATACCATCTACTGACCCATTATCAGGGTTCTGAGTGAGCAGGTCTGGGAGAGGGTCACGCTATTCCTCCTGTCCCTCATCTGTGGCCATGAGCAAGCCCATGTCCGCCCTGTCAACAAATGCCTTGAGCCTGTTCACATGAAGTACTCTGTGAGGACTCATGGGAGTGCCAAGGTCCACCAGGTAGGTGACCTCTCCCTTCTGTTCAATGATGGTATGGGGTCCAGATCATTTGTCTTGGAGAGCTGCTGGGGCCACTGGCTCCAAAAACCACACCTTCTGTCCTGGCTGGTAAACAGTTAGGACAGCCTTTTGGTCATGCCAAGCTTTTTGAAGTTCTTGGCTGGCCTCAAGGTTTTTAGATGCCTTCTCCATGTACTCTGCCATCCTGGAGCGGAGATCAAGTACATAGTCCACTATGTCAAGCTTAGGCTTTTTGAGAGGTAACTCCCATCCTTCCTTCACAAGACATAGGGGTCCTCTTACAGGATGCCCAAATAGAAGCTCAAAAGGGCTGTAGCCAACCCCCTTCTGTGGGGCCTCTCTGTAAGCAAACAGAAGGCAGGGTAAAAGGATGTTCCATCTTCGCATAAGCTTTTCAGGTAACCCTTTTATCATCCCTTTTAGGGTCTTGTTGAATCTCTCCACAAGCCCATTGCACTGTGGGTGATAGGGTGTGGTAAATGTGTAATTTACTCCACACTCCTTCCACATTGCAGTCAAGTATCCTGACATGAAGTTTGCACCTCTGTCAGAGACAACCTCCTTAGAAAACCCCACTCTGGAGAAAACTCCAAGTAGGGCCCTGGCCACAACAGGAGCTGTAGTGGTCCTAATGGGAATAGCTTCTGGATACCTGGTGGCATGATCCACTACCACCAGTATAAATCTGTGCCTATTGCATTTTTAATTCTTGTTTTTCTTCTGCCAAGGGGTGCCTAGGCTCGAGGCTATCTCCGACTGAACCCTTGTTTCTTGTTGTGAAGTTACTGCCCAGGTTCCCAGGATTACAGGGCTCCCCCATAACTGATCCTTGCTGAATAAAATGGATAGTGCCTGTGAGGTGTTCGTAGGTTACCTGCGCCCTTCACAAGTGCAATCCAGGCATCCGCCCACAGGGTGCTGCAGCCCTCCGAGCCCCTTCCACCTGTCATCAGGAGCCTGGTGCAGAGGCCGAGAGGGCTGACCTATGTACTGGCACTGTTCATGCAAACACCAAAGACCTGGATTCCGGAGCACGGCTCAGGTATCAATCAATCAGTCAGGGGTTTATAAAGAGCACTACTCACCCATCAGGGTCTCAAGGAGCTGAAGGGGCTCCCGAAGGGGGGGCAGCTCCTGATCAGTTGAAGAGCCAGGTCTTGAGGTCCTTACTGAATGAATGCAGGCTAGGGGAGTGTCTGGTGTTCACCCGGAGCTCGTTTCAGGTCTTGACTGCGATGTAGCAGAAAGCTCTCCCGCCTGCTGTGTGTCTGCGGATGCGAGGGACCTCTGCTAGGCAAGGTCAGTAGAGGTTCCTTTTGGGTACATGGAAGGAGATTCTCTCGTTGAGGTATTTGGGTCCAATGTTGAGGGACTTGTAGGTGTGGATGAGGAGCATGAAGGTGACTATTCTTGACTGAGAGTCAGTGGAGGTCTCGTAGGTGTTGGGTCATGCGCTCGTGGCAGGGTGTTCCGAGGACGAGTCTGGCTGCAACGTGCTGGATGGTCTGGAGTCTGTGTATAATAGTTCTGTTGATTCTGGCGTATAGGGCATTGCCGTACTCCAGTCTGCTGGTGATGAGTGCGTGAGTGACAGTCCTTCTGCAGTCGGGGGGATCCATTTGAAGGTCTTGCGGAGGATGTGCAGGTAGTTGAAACTGGTAGAGGCGACAGCGTTGATTTGGCGGTTCATGGAGAGGGAGGAGTCGAGGATGATGCCGAGGTTTTGTGCGTGGTCAGTAGGGGTGGTCGCTTTCCGAGGGCGGAGTGCCACCAGGTGCTGTACCATGCGGAGATGGAGGGGTGGAGGATGAGGACCTCAGTTTTCTCTGAGTTGAGCTTCAGGCAATTGTCTTTCATCCAGGCTGCAACGTCCTTCATTCTTGTGTGAAAGCTGAGTCTGGTGTCTTCAGGTTTTTTGTGGCGAGAGGATGAGCTGGGTGTCTTCGGCGTAGGATACTATGCTGATCCCATGCTGTCTGACGATGGCAGCAAGGGGGGGCCAATTAGATTTTGAAAAGCGTTGGTCTGAGCAACGATCCTTGGGGTACTCCGCAGTTGATGTTACTGGGTCCGGAGAGGAAGGAAGGGAATCTGATCCTCTGGTTTCTGCCGGAGAGGAAGGATTGGATCCAGTCGAGGGCGGCTCCTTGTATTCCTGCGTCGTGAACTGGAGCTGTAAGCGTACGATGAGAGACAGTGTCGAAGGCAGCGGAGAGGTCTTAGAGGATGAGGGCCGCAGTGTTTCCCTGATAGAGTAGCATGCGGATGTCATCCATGGTGGCGAGGAGGGCAATCTCGGTGCTGTGGTTTCTGCGGAATCCAGATTGAGAGGCGTTGAGAATGGAATTCTCTTTGATGAAGGTGTTCAGCAGGGCGTTTACGAGTCCCTCTGTGACTTTAGCTGTGAAGGGGAGGAGAGAGATGGGCCAGTAGTTTTTCAGGTCTGTTTGGTCGGCTGTTGGCTTCTTGAGGAGGGGTTTAACCTCCACCCAATTCCAGTCGACTGGGAAGATTCCAGATTTGAAGGAGGCGTCAATGGTCCCTCCTAGTTCGGGTGCGATGGCGGTGGCGGCCTTGTGGAATATGTGCGCTGGGCAGGGGTCCATAGGGGCCCCTGAGTGGGTTTTCCTTATGGTCGTGGTGATGTGTTCGATGGTGGTTTGATTCCAGGTCATGATGGTTGGCTTGCCTGCAGTGGCGGGGTGGGGGGAGGTATTCGGCCTCTGTTTGTTATAGATTTAGCAGGTACAGGGAGATGCAAGGGCCAAGATGTGGAGCCTGCCTCACTGGAGCCAGGAGTATACCTTTAAGCCCTTGTTTAAGATCCACCCCTCCCTACATGATTGGCATTAGTGGACCTGGTCTTTGGTGATATCTGACAGACATTTTGTGAGGTCTTTACCTTTCCAATCAGTCCATCAAGACAATACATTTCTTTATTTCCAGTAAAGTGTTCCTGTGTTAGCTGTTGGCTGTAGAGTCTTTCAGTGGATTAGAAAGTAGAGTAAAACATAGTTCAATGGATTTAATTTTCTCATCAAAGAATTTAGCAAGTTCTTATTATTTTACATATGGATTTTTAAAGAAAGGGTAGGTCTATTAGGTAATTTTACACTTTTAAGAGATATTTTTTCTAAATTTGTGTCTTTTAGAGAATCTTACAGCCTCCAATAACTTTCTTTATAAATATATGTTGAGAACCATGGACCATGGTTCTCTTTCTGTTCCATTTTAAGACATACTTGTTGTAGGGAGTGGTGGGGCATTAAATGTATGAGAGTGCAGATATGGGGGAGGTAAATGAAGGGTGTTAGTAACAAGGTGATGATTTCAATATTATGGGCTAGATGTAAGTAATAGCAAATTACCGAATGGTAAATACCGAATTTTAACGATTCGGTATTTACTAATCGGTAATTGCTATGTAGGAAAAAAAATCAGTAAAAATACCGAATCGGTAAGATTCGGTAATTACCGATCCGTTAATTACCGAATCAGTATTTGTCATTGATTCCTATGGGCCTTGAAGCCCATAGGATTCAATAGCAAATACCGATTCGGTAATTACCGAATCGGTAAAAATACCGATAGGGCGCCTTCCTAGGGGATGTTGGAGTAAAGAGACTCCACATCCAAAGTCACCAGGAGTTCCCGGTTGTGATGATATGGGGTTCCCTCAACCTTTGAAATGAAATGGCCGGTATCTTTGATAAAGGAGTCTAGAGCTCCGACCAGAGGTTGGAGGAATTGGTCAATGTATTTTGATAAGGGCTCTAAGGCTGATCCTATCATGGATACAATGGGCCTTAGAGGTGGATCAAGTTGGTTTTTATGGGTTTTAGGGACCCCGTAAATGATCGGTATCCTGGTGAATGAAGGGGTGAGAAACTCGGCTTCCTGTTCACAAATGTCACCATTAATGACTCCTCTTTCGGTCATTTGCAGGATACGGCGTTTGAGGGCTGGTTCCGGGTTTCTGGTGATTTTTACATAGTATTCATGGGCAGACAGAAGGATGTTCATCTTCTCTATGTAGGTAGGTGTGTCAAAAATAACGATGCCCCCTCCCTTATCACAGGGTTTTATAGTGAGGGAGTCGTTGGTTTCAAGGGACTTCAGGGTTTCTTCCTCAATGCTGGTTAGATTTCTGGGTCCCTTAGGGACAAATTTCAAAATTTTGTTGATTTTGAGAGTAACCGTTTTTTCAAATGTTCCTACCTCATGGCCAATTTCTTCCAAACTAGGGGTGAACGTAGATGGAGGTTTGAGACCTGATTTATTATCAGAGTCCACCAAAATAGGGCGACTTGAAAAAAAAATTTTAAGGCGTATTTTTCTGAAGAAGGAGTATAGGTCTCTCAAAAATTCAAATTTATTGAAGTGAGCGGTAGGCACAAAGGATAGACCCCTGGTGAGTAGTCCCACTGTCTCAGGGGTCATGTGCTTATTAGATAGGTTAAATACCGGAATGGTTTTCACCTTGTCCAGTATTGTTGATGTCGAGTTTGTACATATGGCTCCTCGCCACCATGGATGACATCCGCATGCTACTCTATCAGGGAAACACTGCGGCCCTCATCCTCTAAGACCTCTCCGCTGCCTTCGACACTGTCTCTCATCGTACGCTTACAGCTCCAGTTCACGACGCAGGAATACAAGGAGCCGCCCTCGACTGGATCCAATCCTTCCTCTCCGGCAGAAACCAGAGGATCAGATTCCCTTCCTTCCTCTCCGAACCCAGTGACATCAACTGCGGAGTACCCCAAGGATCGTTGCTCAGACCAACGCTTTTCAAAATCTAATTGGCCCCCCCTTGCTGCCATCGTCAGACAGCATGGGATCAGCATAGTATCCTACGCCGAAGACACCCAGCTCATCCTCTCGCCACAAAAAACCTGAAGACACCAGACTCAGCTTTCACACAAGAATGAAGGACGTTGCAGCCTGGATGAAAGACAATTGCCTGAAGCTCAACTCAGAGAAAACTGAGGTCCTCATCCTCCACCCCTCCATCTCCGCATGGTACAGCACCTGGTGGCACTCCGCCCTCGGAAAGCGACCACCCCTACTGACCACGCACAAAACCTCGGCATCATCCTCGACTCCTCCCTCTCCATGAACCGCCAAATCAACGCTGTCGCCTCTACCAGTTTCAACTACCTGCACATCCTCCGCAAGACCTTCAAATGGATCCCCCCGACTGCAGAAGGACTGTCACTCACGCACTCATCACCAGCAGACTGGACTACGGCAATGCCCTATACGCCAGAATCAACAGAACTATTATACACAGACTCCAGACCATCCAGCACGTTGCAGCCAGACTCGTCCTCGGAACACCCTGCCACGAGCGCATGACCCAACACCTACGAGACCTCCACTGACTCTCAGTCAAGAAGAGTCACCTTCATGCTCCTCATCCACACCTACAAGTCCCTCAACATTGGACCCAAATACCTCAACGAGAGAATCTCCTTCCATGTACCCAAAAGGAACCTCTACTGACCTTGCCTAGCAGAGGTCCCTCGCATCCGCAGACACACAGCAGGCGGGAGAGCTTTCTGCTACATCGCAGTCAAGACCTGAAACGAGCTCCGGGTGAACACCAGACACTCCCCTAGCCTGCATTCATTCAGTAAGGACCTCAAGACCTGGCTCTTCAACTGATCAGGAGCTGCCCCCCCTTCGGGAGCCCCTTCAGCTCCTTGAGACCCTGATGGGTGAGTAGTGCTCTTTATAAACCCCTGACTGATTGATTGATACCTGAGCCGTGCTCCGGAATCCAGGTCTTTGGTGTTTGCATGAACAGTGCCAGTACATAGGTCAGCCCTCTCGGCCTCTGCACCAGGCTCCTGATGACAGGTGGAAGGGGCTCAGAGGGCTGCTTGATTCCGGTCTAGGAAAGACATGGCTTGGTAGTTCGGGCTGGACTGTTCCCATGAGGCACAGGGTCAAGGCTGATTTGCATATAGCCATTGTCTGACCTAGGGTGGTGTGGAGTGCCAGAAAACGATGGATTTAGGCCCAGATCTTTGTACTGGGGTGAATGTAAGACATTGTTCTGCATTCTGTCCATCAACTGTGTTTTTTGCAATTTTCACCCCGAGTGGGCTGGGTATGCTCAGACGTGAGTCCCAGGCTCTCCACATCACTGGAGTCAAGCTATCCAGGCTGAAGAAGGCTGATAGCCAGAAACCAGTCCTTGGAAGCTCGATTCTGGTCTAGGAAAGACATGGCTTGGTAGTTCTGGCTGGACTGTTTCCATGAGGCACAGGGTCAAGGCTGATTTGCATATAGCCATTGGCTGACCTAGGGTGGTGTGGAGTGCAAAAAAACGATAGATTTTGGCCCAGATCTTTGTACTGGGGTGAATGTGAGACATTGTTCTGCATTCTGTCCATCAACTGTGTTTTTTGCAATTTTTACCCCGAGTGGGCTGGGTATGCTCAGACGTGAGTCCCAGGCTCTCCACATCACTGGAGTCAAGCTATCCAGGCTGAAGAAGGCTGATAGCCAGAAACCGGTCCTTGGATGCTTGATTCCGGTCTAGGAAAGACATGGCTTGGTAGTTCGGGCTGGACTGTTCCCATGAGGCACAGGGTCAAGGCTGATTTGCATATAGCCATTGTCTGACCTAGGGTTGTGTGGAGTGCAAAAAAACAATGGATTTAGGCCTAGATCTTTGTACTGGGGTGAATGTAAGACATTGTTCTGCATTCTGTCCATCAACTGTGTTTTTTGCAATTTTCACCCCGAGTGGGCTGGGTATGCTCAGACGTGAGTCCCAGGCTCTCCACATCATTGGAGTCAAGCTATCCAGGCTGAAGAAGGCTGATAGCCAGAAAACGGTCCTTGGATGCTTGATTCCGGTCTAGGAAAGACATGGCTTGGTAGTTCGGGCTGGACTGTTCCCATGAGGCACAGGGTCAAGGCTGATTTTCATATAGTCATTGTCTGACCTAGGGTGGTGTGGAGTGCAAAAAAATGATGGATTTAGGCCCAGATCTTTGTACTGGGGTGAATGTAAGACATTGTTCTGCATTCTGTCCATCAACTGTGTTTTTTGCAATTTTCACCCCGAGTGGGCCGGGTATGCTCAGACGTGAGTCCCAGGCTCTCCACATCACTGGAGTCAAGCTATCCAAGGACCGGTTTCTGGCTATCAGCCTTCTTCAGCCTGGATAGCTTGACTCCAGTGATGTGGAGAGCCTGGGACTCACGTCTGAGCATACCCAGCCCACTCGGGGTGAAAATTGCAAAAAACACAGTTGATGGACATAATGCAGAACAATGTCTTACATTCACCCCAGTACAAAGATCTGGGCCTAAATCCATCGTTTTTTTGCACTCCACACCACCCTAGGTCAGACAATTGCTATATGCAAATCAGCCTTGACCCTGTGCCTCATGGGAACAGTCCAGCCCGAACTACCAAGCCATGTCTTTCCTAGACCGGAATCAAGCATCCAAGGACCGGTTTCTGGCTATCAGCCTTCTTCAGCCTGGATAGCTTGACTCCAATGATGTGGAGAGCCTTGGACTAACGTCTGAGCATACCCAGCCCACTCGGGGTGAAAATTGCAAAAAACACAGTTGATGGACAGAATGCAGAACAATGTCTTACATTCACCCCAGTACAAAGATCTGGGCCTAAATCCATCGTTTTTTTGCACTCCACACCACCCTAGGTCAGACAATGGCTATATGCAAATCAGCCTTGGCCCTGTGCCTCATGGGAACAGTCCAGCCCGAACTACCAAGCAATGTCTTTCCTAGAGCGTAATCAAGCATCCGAGGACCGGTTTCTGTCTATCAGCCTTCTTCAGCCTGGATAGCTTGTCTCCAGTGATGTGGAGAGCATGGGACTCACGTCTGAGCATACCCAGCCCACTCGGGGTGAAAATTGCAAAAAACACAGTTGATGGACAGAATGCAGAACAATGTCTTACATTCACCCCAGTACAAAGATCTGGGCCTAAATCCACCGTTTTTTTGCACTCCACACCACCCTAGGTCAGACAATGGCTATATGCAAATCAGCCTTGACCCTGTGCCTCATGGGAACAGTCCAGCCCGAACTACCAAGCCATGTCTTTCCTAGACCAGAATCAAGCATCCAAGGACCGGTTTCTGGCTATCAGCCTTCTTCAGGCTGGATAGCTTGACTCCAGTGATGTGGAGAGCCTGGGACTCACGTCTGAGCATACCCAGCCCACTCGGGGTGAAAATTGCAAAAAACACAGTTGATGGACAGAATGCAGAACAATGTCTTGCATTCACCCCAGTACAAAGATCTGGGCCTAAATCCATTGTTTCTTTGCACTCCACACCACCCTAGGTCAGACAATTGCTATATGCAAATCAGCCTTGACCCTGTGCCTAATGGGAACAGTCCAGCCCGAACTACCAAGCCATGTCTTTCCTAGACCGGAATCAAGCATCCAAGGACCGGTTTCTGGCTATCAGCCTTCTTCAGCCTGGATAGCTTGACTCCAATGATGTGGAGAGCCTGGGACTCACGTCTGAGCATACCCAGCCCACTCGGGGTGAAAATTGCAAAAAACACAGTTGATGGACAGAATGCAGAACAATGTCTTACATTCACCCCAGTACAAAGATCTGGGCCTAAATCCATCGTTTTTTTGCACTCCACACCACCCTAGGTCAGACAATGGCTATATGCAAATCAGCCTTGACCCTGTGCCTCATGGGAACAGTCCAGCCCGAACTACCAAGCCATGTCTTTCCTAGACCAGAATAAAGCATCCAAGGACCGGTTTCTGGCTATCAGCCTTCTTCAGCCTGGATAGCTTGACTCCAGTGATGTGGAGAGCCTGGGACTCACGTCTGAGCATACCCAGCCCACTCGGGGTGAAAATTGCAAAAAACACAGTTGATGGACAGAATGCAGAACAATGTCTTACATTCACCCCAGTACAAAGATCTGGGCCTAAATCCATCGTTTTTTTGCACTCCACACCACCCTAGGTCAGACAATGGTTATATGCAAATCAGCCTTGATACATGGCACAGGTGTGCATGCACAGAGGTGCATGTACACAGAAATTCGTAATTTACCACCCAATAGCATTGGGTGGTATTAACGAATTTCTAAGGGCCTGTGGCACTGTAAACTGTGCCACCTACATATTGAATTACAGAATCGGTATATTTACCGATTCGGTATTTTACCAAATCGTTAAATTTACCGAATCGGTAAATATACCGATTCTATAATTTTCTAGCCCCCTACATTACAATACCCAAATACAGGTCGGTAACGGCCGAAATCGGCCGTTACCGACCGGTATTTGGGCTCCTACATCTGGCCCTATATCCCTTACAGTTTGATCAAAGGTTTTGCCTTGTGAAACTCAAAGGGAGAAAGAGTTAGACAATAACCATATGAAGCTATGCGGATTGGGAAATTGAACAGAAGAAGGTCTTTCTAGAAATAAAAAATGCAAGAATAGAGTTTAATATGTAAAATCAGGATATTTTAACTGACAGCTTGAAACTTGAAGGAGCGTTGCTGATCCCGTGGCTGAGGTTTAATAAAAATGTTATGTCTGACCTTGGCCAACCAGAGTACTCAAGAATCCGGGTACAATGCAGTTGATTACCAGAAAGGAATTAAAACAAGCATTTACAATGCAACGGTTTTGCCTTTGACAATGTTAGAGTTATTGGCATTGTAAATGTTAAAATCTTTTTTTAGTTTTTTTTGAGTAAACAGATAAATAAATGGCGTTGTTGTTTACTAGTAAATAGCTTTATGTGTAGCAAATGTTAGACGTATTGCATTTGCACCTAAACACACACCTAGGTATATGTCTACAGAGACATACACACACACAGAGCTCGCCTTCTACACATATTGACTGGCTTTGTATAGACAACTACACACACACAGCACGAGACATACATAGTTATACAGACATACACAGTTACACTGTATTATACATACATAGCATCACACACATAGCATCACACACAGACAGCATTACTCAGCTCCTGGACATATATCTTCACACATACACAGCTACAGACACACACAGCCACACATTGCTACATACACACACATAGCATCATATACACATAGCATCACATACACAGTATCACTTAGCTCTTGTATACATAGCTGCACACATACACTTGTACAGAGGTACACAGTTCGACCTTGCTATAGACACACACAGTATCACACACATATAGTATCACACACACATTGCATCACACATACATATAGCCTCACTCAGCTCCTGTACACATAGCTCCACACATACACAGCCACACACAGCATGACATTCACACACATAGCATCACTCTGCTCTTGTACTTATAGCTCCACATATATACAGCCACAGAGACACAGTCAGACATTGCTATATACACACACATTACACACATATAGCATTACATATACATAACATCACACATACACTTAGCATCACTCAGCTATTGTACACATAGCTCCACACATACACAGCTACACAGTCACACACTGCTACACACATACATCTTATAACACACATAGACAGCATTATATGCATACATCATCATGCACACACAGCATCACACATATAGCATTCCACACACACAGCATTGTAAACACACAGGATTACACACACACTGCATTATACAAACATAGCATTACACACATATACAGTAACATACACACACAGTTGTACACACACAGTACTACACATACAGAGCCTCCCTACATATTTTAAACACAGAGTTTACACACATACTGAGTTCTACACTTATACATAGAGTTCTACACACACACAATGCAAGCTTAGATGATGGTGTCATATAGCACAGTAGACCAACATCCTCAAATAATGGGTGCATAATAAAAAGTAGAGTGCAGTTAAGCAAGATAATGCTAGGAAAGGCATATGGAATAGAAAGAAGTGAGCATTGTAAGACAACACATAGTAAAGTAGAGCAACAAGTTAAGCTAAGGTAATACAGGGTGTATTGATATTTTTCCTCCTTTACTGTTTTTGAAAGTATACTCTTAAGGCAAGCATTACTCTGTTGGCTGAGTGTTTGTTTATCAATTGTTATGGCGATTATTAGGCTTCTATTCTTAACATTGTATTGATATACAATATTAAATCAAATCAATAGCTACATACATGTGACTGACCTTAATTTGTTTGCACTAAAGTGTACACGGAGCATCTTCCACCTACCCATACCCCAAATACCTACATATACTACTTAGACATGAGGCAAAAAAAACTTGCAAATCAATTAAACGAAGTAAGAATATGTCATGAAACTCGCGCTTACCTTAAAAGCCCAAAATGTATAATAAATTACAATTGTGAATAAAACATCAACTCAAAGGGAACTTTATCGAAGAAATCCACCATAACATGGACCCAATACCCCCAAATCCCACCAAAGACGACAACGACAGACGACACGAAACACGCAGCTGCTTACTTGATTCCAAACGCTACTACGAGGCAACACGGAGCATCTTACACCTACAAAATAAAAGAGTAAAAGATAACATTAATGCAAATAAACAGGTAACAGAGGGACGTACCATTCACAACGACGGAACTCACAAAGAGGTGATCGCTCAACAGTCAAGACACAGGGCATCTTAAACCTACAAAAATAAAAAAGAAACAGATCAGATTGATGTAAATAAAGATGTAACAGAGAGACGTACCATTACATGGACGAAAACGACACACAACACGAAACACGCAGCTGCTTACTTGATCGCAAACGCTACTACGAGGCAACACGGGGAATCTTACACCTACAAAATAAAAGAGAAACAGAAAACATTAATGTAAGGAAACGACAGACGACAACGACGAAACACGCAAAGAGGTAATCGGTCAACAGTCAGGACACAGGGCATCTTAAACCTACAAAATCAAAAGAGAAACAAATCAGATTGATGTAAACAAAGATGTACGGAAACAACAGGCGACAACAACCACACGCAGCTGCTTACCTGATCGCAAACGCTACTTCGAGGCACACGGACAGCGGGAGGGGGGAAGCTGCTCGCAAACGCTACCACGAGGCAACACGGGGCATCTTACAACTACAAAACAAAAGAGAAACAGATAACATTAATGTAAGGAAACAACAGATTACAATGACAGAACACGCAAAGAGGTGATCGCTCAACAGTCAGGACACAGGGCATCTTAATCCTACAAAAACAAAAGAGAAACAGATCAGATTGATGTAAACAAAGATGTACAGAAACAACAGACAACAACAACCACACGCAGCTGCTTACCTGATCACAAACGCTACTTCGAGGCAAACGGACAGCGGGAGGGGGGGGGAGGCTGATCGCAAACGCTACTACGAGGCAACACGGGGCATCTTACACCTACAAAATAAAAGAGAAACAGATAACATTAATGTAAGGAAACAACAGATTACAACGACGGAACACGCAAAGAGGTGATCGCTCAACAGTCGAACACAGGGCATCTTAATCCTACAAAAACAAAAGATAAACAGATCAGATTGATGTAAACAAAGATGTACGGCAACAACAGACAAAAACAACCACACGCAGCTGCTTACCTGATCGCAAACGCTACTTCGAGGCACACGGACAGCGGGAGGGGGGTGGGGAGGCTGATCGCAAACGCTACTACGAGGCAACATGGGGCATCTTACACCTACTAAATAAAAGAGAAAGAGATAACATTAATGTAAGGAAACAACAGATTACAACGACGGAACACGCAAAGAGGTGATCACTCAACAGTCAGGACACAGAGCATCTTAATCCTACAAAAACAAAAGAGAAACAGATCAGATTGATGTAAACAAAGATGTACAGCAACAACAGACAACAACAACCACACGCAGCTGCTTACCTGATCGCAAACGCTACTTCAAGGCACACGGACAGCGGGAGGAGGGGGGAAGGATGATCGCAAACTCTAATACGAGGCAACACGGGGCATCTTACACCTACAAAATAAAAGAGAAACAGACGACAACGACGGCGGAAGGGGGAGGAGAGGCGAGAACGGCCAAAAGCACTCACGTGGACCAAGACTTCTTCCGTCGGCGGTCGGCCGCAGAATCAACAAAAGAAACATGGACGCGACAAAAAAATAAACACCGCCCACCGCCGCATGATGATTTCGAAAGGGGCGGAAAGCCTAAAATTTGCAGGAACGCCCCCGAATCTGCTCTCAGGGTGACGAGCAGATGTCTGTTCCAATGGCTAGCCTCCATTTATGGAGCTAGCCAATGGAAACAGAGGCGGGGACCAAAGCCACTCAACTCTTCTCATAAGGTTTTCCCTGCAGCTGCGCAGTGCGCAGCTCGCTAGTCAAAACCTAAAAACAGGGTCTGATTCTTTTGGACACTATAAGACTGGTTACTGAGAGTACAAAACCTTACGTTCAGCATAATCAATTGATTTTATCTTCTTTTAATATCCATCATATTTATTGTTTGTACCTTTTGGCCATGACAGATTTTTATTGACTCGTTTTAGATGTAACATTTATCACAGGCTCGTGAGTTTCCCAGGTATGAATGATTTGTCACAAACTCTAGGTCCGAGTCTGTGCGACAATTGTTCAGAACAATCGACAATACATGTTTTTTTATTCTGCAGATTTTATAGTAATTTGAGGAAAGTTTGGATTGTCCCGATTCTGAGGGAGTTGGGTCTGAGACAATGTCGTCCAGCTTTTCTCGCGCTGCAGATCCTGGATGATATCTACAGGGACTGGAGGATATGCATGTTTTTAAAAAAAGTACTTAGCCACTGGAAAACAATTGTATTTGTAATCATGGAGCATAATAAGATTTTTTTTGTATGATGATCCTTAAAAAAATGTTTCATATATTTTTACATTTTTTAAGTTTTTGAATGATCGCATTGTTAATATGTACTTTTATGATTGTATTATAAAGCAATCTAATAAAGTCATTTTGAATTTGAGTTTAATATGTAGTCTTAAAACACTGTTGGACAAGTTAATTGTACATTAAGAAAGAAGTGACCATGTTGGCAGCTGTGTCATTTGAATGACCCCAGAGAAGGTGAAAATTGAATAGGAAAATAACGCAATAAAAACAGATAAACTAAGTTATAAAATGTTCCATCATTGCTCAAGGAGGCGGCAGATCAGAGCTAATCTGATGGGGTGACTCTGGACATTTGAGTACCAGGTTCAGTCATTCAAAGGAGGAGTGGGGGTCAGCAGGAAGTTGTTTGCAATGAAATGAGATTTTGCAGAAAATGCAAGCACTCGGTGTCTGACAGGCCTGTTGAGCACTGTGGTGCTGCCGGAGCACCAATATGTCAGATAGGCCGCCCAACACTATAACCCTCCACCACACCTACCACCACAAAGACATAGAATAATAGACTATACTGGAAGATGTAACACCCATATTGTTCAAGCCAAGTCATGGCCAAAATTAAGAGCATGATTTAGATCTTGGCAGATGGGTTACTTGTCACAACAGTGACGGATATCCTGTCCGTCCAAAAATTAATTCCGTAGGATACAATAGCATTTATATTTCAAAGGATGGGATATCCATCACTGTTGTGATGGAGTAACCCGTCCGCAGAGATCTAAATCAGGCCCTAGGATACAATAGCATTTATATTTCAAAGGATGGGATATCCATCACTGTTGTGATGGAGTAACCCGTCCGCAGAGATCTAAATCAGGCCCTATGATACAATAGCATTTATATTTCAGAGGACGGGATATCCGTCACCGTAGTAATGGAGTAACCCTCCCACCGAGATCTCAATCAGGCCCTAGGATACACTAGCATTTATATTTCAGAGGACGGGATATCTGTCACCGTAGTGATGGAGTAACCCGTCCGCCGAGATGTAAATCAGGCCCTAGGATACACCAGCATTTATATTTCATAGGGTGGGTTATCCGTCACCGTTGTGATGTAGTAACCCGTCCGCCGAGATCTTAATCAGGCCCTAGGATACACTAGCATTTATATTTCAGAGGATGGGATATCCATCACCGTTGTGATGGAGTAACCCATCCGCAGAGATCTCAATCAGGCCCTAGGATACAATAGCATTTAGGCCCTAGGGTTTCATGGTTAGGATTGAGCTTCTTCGGGTCAGAGTATTGCTGCGGTTCGAATGTGTAGATGACACAAAAGAGTGTAAAAGGCTGCCCAGGGGAATGGTGTCATGCAGAAAAGGCTCCAGTGGCATCTGAAAGAGATTTTCAAAACTAACTTTCCCTAAGGAGAGAATGGTGATATGGTGGTCTATTTTGAGAGACACTAAGAAAGTGTGATGCAAAGTCATGATTGCGGCCATCAAAGCTGAGAGATACAAACCAGCGATGTCGTGACAAGGCTGAACGTTGCTATTTTGGAACTATTCACATTGGCAGAGGGCAGCAGTCCAAGATATGTCTCAGAGCATCTCATATGTCGGTAAGATTGGTGCCAGCGGGATACAGTGGGGGCTTGGTTGAGGGGTAATTTAAGGTCAGATAATGTATATGAGCGGTGGGTCCCTATTTAAACATAAGATCTACAGCAAAATGTTGTGAATTAACATTTTACATTGCATGAGCGTGTTGAATGGTGCTTTGTTATTGTACAGTATCTTTGGAATCATGTTTGACACTTTTACAGGACACCTAGGGGCATGGATGCTTTTGATTGGTTGTATCTGGAACTTCTGGGATGGTTTTTATGACTGAATAGCGGTGTATTAATACATGCTTCATAGTTCAACAATGTCTGGGTGCTGTTTGATTTAATTGTTAACCTAGCATGCCATTTTGTAGTTGAACCATTGAGTCTGCAATGGTGATTTATTTTGGAAAAACTGAACATTGACTGGTGTTTTAATGCTGAACAGTCGGTTTGTAACGGTGATGTAGAGTTCCAGAGCTGTGGTCAGGGTAATGCGTCATATGACTGCTTGTTTCTGAAGCAGTGTTTATTATTATGCACTGGGATCTTAAATGCTGTTTTATTGTTGAAGAGCTGTGTTACATTTGGGGGTCTCTGGTTGGCACAGGTAGGTACTTGTGACAAACAGGGACCCTCTCCTCTAGTCAGGGAAAGGGGATTACACTCTTAAAATAACCCCTGCTCACCTTCTAGGTTGCGTGGGGCGAGCAGTCATGGCTTATTTCAGAGGCATTGTAAGTTAAGCAGTTGTGACCACATACAGTAACCCAGTGACAACACTACAAATGGATACCACACAGGTTTTATATAAAAAATAAGTAGACTTTATATAGAGTTACCACAAGACCATTAAACAACAAAAATACACACTATGATTACTTTAAGATGGTAGATTAAGCTTATTTCAGTTCAGTTCTTAGATGCAACACTTTGCGTCAATGTACCTTAAGTTGCGTTGCGCTTCCACGACAAGCAATGTCGCAGCAATGGGAAATGCGGCAAAAGTCAGGTGCAAAGAAATAAAGACGTGAAGATCTTCCAGATGCGGCGCGCTTCTCGGGGATGCGAGAAACTCTCGGTTCAATGTGTGGGCTGCAGCGTTGACACCCTTACGATGCAACGGCAACAGCTCCAGCGGCGACGTACTTCTCCACGATGCGTGAAGCTTCCGCTCGATGTGACAACTATAGCGGCGACATCCAAGATGCGATGGCAGCAGCTCCGACGGCGGCGCGCTTCTCGTGGATGCAAGGTGCTCTTGGTTGATGCGGTGCAATGCGACAGTTCCAGCGGTGACACCTCCTTCGGAGTTGCGACGGTAGGCACAGCGACAGCGACACGCTCCAACCTCGTTGCGAGATTCTTCTCCTGATGCGGTGAAATGTGACAGCTCCAGGGGCGATACCCTCCTTCTTCGGAGTTTCGACGGCAGCAGCAGCGACGGCGACACGCTTCCTCTTCATTGCGGCACGCTTCTCTCCGATGCGGTGCAGTGCGACAGATCCAGGGGCGACACCCTCCTTTCTCCGGAGTTGCGACTGCAGGCACAGCGACGGCGACACACTTCTTCTCGCTGAGTCACGCTTCCAGCTCTTTGCGACACACAGTTCCTCAGAAGGCCCAAAACAGCAGCAGGCACTTCCAAAAGAACTCTGGGCAGCTGGGGGTGAAGTCTGTTGTCCCTGAGACTTCAGCAGGAGGTAAACTCTTTTCCAAGCCCTTGGATATCCTTCACAAGTTGAAAGCAAAGTACACAAAGTTCCTTTCTCCTTCCTTTGGCAGTAAGGCAATCACTGCAGGCCAATCCCCCAAGCAGCACTTCAGCTTGGGAATAGTCTCTCCTCAGTTTCTTCAGGTTCCTCTCCTCAGTAAAGGTTTCTTCTTGTAGTCCAAAAGTGATCTAATTTCATTGGATCAGGGTCCCAATATTAATACGCAGAAATCCTTTGTTTTCTGAGGGGAGAGGGGCCTTTGGCCAGTCCAAACCAGTTCTGAAGCACTCTGTTTACCAGACTTCTCCTTTCCTTTCACAGTGTAGGGCATGCACATCAGACGCCCCACAGAAGGTGGAGCCAGCATTGTGGACTGCAAGTACAGTCCTGGAGTACTTTGTTGACAGGACTCCTTTTCTTCTTTCAGTGTGCAGGGCAGAGACATCAGCCGCTCCCCCGGGGGTGGAGCCAGCATTGTGGAAGGCAGGCACAGCCCTATTCAGAGTTCAGGTGCACTCCTCCCTCCCATCAAGATGCATACCTCTCTATTCACCACTGGTTGACTCAGCCTGTCTCCTGGAATTCCCCAGCCCTGTCACTCACAGAAACCAGACATAGGAATACACAAACTAGCAGAGGCAGGTTTGAATGGTTAGACAAGCAAATACCTACTTTCTAAAAGTGGTATTTGCAAACACAGAATATTAAAATAAACTTTACTAAAAGATATATTTTATTATTCTGAGTTCAGGCATACTAAACTCGAATTTCTACCATGTTCTCTGAGCCTGTTAGGATTGAAAAATGTAACAATTCTAACAGCCCATTGTAGCCTATAGAGAACAGGTAGGCTTGCAATAGTGAAAAACGAAAAAGGTTGTAATTCACTATTAGGACATGCCACACACATCAGGGCTTGTCCTACCTTGTACTTACAATGCACCCTGCCCTTGGGCCTACCATAGGTGTGACTGATATGATGAAAAGGGAAGGTTCAGGGACTGGCAAGTGGGTGCACTCGCCCAGTCAGCATGACAGTACCAGATTGCACGCAGGCTCTGCAATGGCAGACCTTAGACAGATTTTGCAAGGCTGCTTCTGTGGGTGGCACAACCAGTGCTGCAGGCCCACTAGCAGCATTTGGATTACACGCCCTGGCACACTGAGTGCACTAGACTGGGGTCTGACAAGTAAACAAAAATAGCCAAACATGGAATCACTAATCCATACATCAATTTACATTAGGGAGCACTTGCACTGTGGCACTGGATAGCAGTGGCACAGTGCCTAAAGCATCTAACATAGCAAAAACACATGAGGCTACAGCAAAAATGGAAGGGAGACCCACGCCAATGCTGCCAGGTCTACCAAGCTGTAACTGTGTTCACATGTTATTTGTTAACACCTGTGTACACAATGGGATTTGTTAGTTCATTTTATCCAAAGCGCTTTGTGTTCTGCACTGTTTCTTCAAATAATTATTTGTATTTTATTAATGACGCTGTCCAGAACCGTCCTTTATTATTCAACAGTTGAATCTAAAAAACGTATTTTATTGTTTATTAGAATATTGGAATATTGGGAGCTCCATTGAAAACAATGGAGTGCTCCAGGTATCTAATGGCCGGTAGAAGCCCTGAATTACAACATTCCAATGTTTGTTCTAAGCTGTTGCTGTGAAGGAAGGCCTAAGGAGCCCGAGAGGGTTTCAACCAGCCTCGGACTCTGTGAGGCCTTTCTTTTACAAATGTGAAAATTCTGTCCTCTAGCGGCAGAATGTTCTTATAGCCTTAGAGCCCTCATAGCTGGGCTCTAACAGCCATTAAAGTCCCGCTCCCTTGTTAAATGCCTCGCCTTCAGCTAGGGCCTTTAGTGCTGGAGGGGGCCTTTAATGGCTGCTAGAGCCCAGCTATGAAGGACTCTAATGCTACAATAGTTCTTTGCAGAATGTTTCTCATTGTTTCTTGGATGGCGTTGTCCTGCTGAGCAGTTGTATCAGGAAAGACGTATATTGTTGAGTTTAATCTGGGATAGAATTGTATTAATAAAACCATTCCATGGAATGATGTATCATTGTTCAACTTTTGTGTCTGGAATGGTGATTGATGGTTTGTGTTTAGTTTACTTCTTTAAAATCACAACAGTTTTAACTGGAACGGAATCCACTGAATAAACAACGATTCATTGATTTGAAAATGCATTTTTGAACAGTCTTCTCGTCAATGTGCTTTTTTTATGGTTGCGCAATTGTATCTGGAATGGTTTTTATTGGTTATTAGATTTGAAAGCATGTATTTTATTGTCCCAGGGTGTTTCTGGAGTGGTTTCATTACTAATACAGTTGACTGCTTGCATCTGGAATAGCATTTGAACCTGGAATTGTTGGTAATTGGTTTCACCTGGAACCCTGCTTAATTGACAATTGTCTGCTCCCGGAATGCATTTTTATGATTGAAGAATTTCAACTGAAATCACGTTTTGTTGTTCATCCTTTATATCTGTAATATTTCTGTATTGTGACAGTTCTCTGGAGTGGTGTTTTTTGCTGATGTGTAGACCTGATTTCTCTTGTGAATGGGTTGTACCTGGGAGTTGTGCTAGTATTGTTCTTTTTCGGGTACTTGTGCATCAAGTGATTCTCACGTCCCATCCAACTTCAGGTCCAATGACTCACAACATTCCGATTCCAAATCAACATTTTTTTTTTTCATTCATCACATCCTAAAGCTTCTATTTTGGGGCTGTCATTTTCAATAATTGGGTTTTCAGAAAACGAGTGACTGCGCTCTGTGCCGGCCCTGAGAGCCACTCCCATGGACCTGGAGACAATGGGGTGTGTCGTGATGCGTGCACACATGCAGATATCTATATATATAGATGTGTACACAGTTATATATATATATATATACGTACACACGCAGCACCTCATTCACTAGTGGATGCATACCTGAAGCTGCGGCCCTCTACCCTGTGGAGTGTGGATTTTCAGGCAGCCAAGGAAAGGATTCAGGAGCCATGACCCGAGAACGAAGAGGGTCAAAGGTCCCCTTAGGGGGCCTCCTCCTGCTGCTGGTTATATGTCTTCACACCACAGGTAAGATCCTTAACTGGTAAACGCGTCTTCACAACTAGAGTAGTGCATAACTAGCCAGCAACAACTGTAAATCCTGACAATTAAACTTAGCCTCTCATCCTTCAAGGTCGATACATTGAGTGCCATTGAGCTGGGCACAGCTGACACCGTGATTCCAGTGCTTTGGGAGTTTGATGATGACAGAGCAAGCAAACAGCGCAGTTATTATTATATTTACTTAAATAACCGAGGAAAGATGGTACACTTTAGGTTGCGTCTGAGGCCCCAGTAGGAAGATTGTAGCTGTGTGCGAAATTCACGTCATTTCATTTTGTGTAGTGATACATCAAAAAATATACAAAATGAAAAGAAATGCCAGTCTGTCATTTTGCTCTATTATTTGTGAAAAATTTGTCTTTCTGACCATTTGGATGCGAGGACGCAGTTCACACTAGTAAAAGTGCCTCTCCCAGCAGGCGCTAGTGGTCGGTTGAGGCGCCTTGTTCCCTGCTCCTACCATGTCATTTAACCACAACAAATTAGTTATGTGACATGGCGTACAGGGGTATTTTGGACCTACTTTCGGGGATGGTTACACTTAAAATTGGAGTTTCTGTGGAATGACTCACCCTGGAGAGCTGTGGAGGATGGGAGGGGTGAAAGGTCACCTGTGAGCGGTGTGTACAGACACCCTGTGGCCGGGCGCCAGGGACCCCTTCCACAGACCAGCAGGGTGAGCGCACCAGCCTCTGGACTGGAGATGGGGAGCTGCTCGTGCCATGGCGAGGTCACTTCCTGTAGCAGCCTGGAGAGTGCGTGCAGTCCTTTGCTGCGAGGCGCTGCACCACTCATGTCTGAATTGTTGCTGGAATAATTGGGTTTCCTTTCATTTTAATGCTGCGTAGGATAGAGTTTTGGTTGTCCGATATTTTAGATTACCGCCCTTTCAGAGAAGGTTTGGTTGAAAGTTGTATTTACCTTTGATTATTGGACCTCTGTGTCTGGAATGATGAACAGCTGCATTCAGAATGATTATGTATTATTGAAAGGTTATATATAGATTGTTCCTTTATTGGTAGACAGCTATGTCTAAACCACCATTTCATTTTGAAGGGTTGCTTTGGAATGCTGGTATATGTGAAATACCTTCCTCTTGATTAGTATTTCAACATTGAACAGCATCTCTGGACTGATGTCTACAGTTGTACAGAATATCTGGGGTGATGGCTCATTGATTCGTTTGTATCTGCAATAGTGCTTTAATGTTCTTATCTGGAATTAACCTAGAATGGCATTTGTTTGTTGCACAGTTGAGCCTGCAGTGGTATTTTATATTGGAACAACTGAACATTGACTGTTGTTTTAATAAAGAACAGTTCAGTTTGGAGTGGTGATTTAGAGGTGTGTTCAGAGTGATGCTTCATTTGACTGCTGGTATATGAAGCAGTGTTTATTGTTAAGCAGTTGTACTTGAATGGTGTATTATTGTTGAAAAGCTCCATCTGTGAACACATTTTATTGATGAACAGGTGCAGATGTAAAGGGTTTTAGTCCTTGGCTTGATCCCGTATGCTTTGTGTTGTGCACTATTTCATTCTATAATTATTTTTATATTGGAGACCGCGTCCCCGGTTCTCTTTTATTGTCCACCGGTTGTGTCTAGAAGAGTGTTTTATTGTGTAATGGTTCTTTGCACGATGCTTCTGATTGTTAATTGTTTCTTGGGCGGTATTGTTTTGTTCAGGACTTGTATCAGGATAGACATTTATTATTGACTTAGATATGCAACATCATGTTCTTACTAAAACAATTTCATGGAGTGGTGGATCATTGTTCAAGATTGGTGTCCGGAGTGGTGCTTTATTTATTTTATTTATTTTATAGTATTTGTAAGGCGCGCAGCTACCCACAAAGGGTTTCCCGGTGCCGAAAAGAGGATCACGAGCCAGCTAACCAGAGAGGGAGTCCAGGGTACTTATAGGTCAAACAACCAGGTCTTTACGTTTTTCCTAAAGATCCTGTAGTTTTCCTCTTTGCGTATTTGAATGGGCAGAGTGTTCCACAGGGTTGGGCCCAAATAAGAAAATGATCTCCCACCCATTTTGGCCCGTTTATACCTGGGAACCGTAAACTTTGCTGATGTGGCTGAGCGAAGGTTGCGATTGGGGACATGGAGTTTGGCAAGATCTATAAGATACTTGGGTGCAGTTCCGGCTTTAATTTTAAACAAGTAGCTCAGCGTTTTAAAACGAATCCTGTTTTCGACTCTGAGCCAGTGTAGGTCCCTGAGATGTTTTGTGATCCTGGCATGTTTGGGTATTCTACAAAGCATTCTGGCTGCGGCATTTTGCACCAGTTGTAAGCGTCTTACTACTGCTTTGTTTGCGCCCAGGTACAAGATGTTACCGTAGTCAAGCCGGGAAGTTACTAAGGCATTGACTACGGTCTTCTGGGTAGGGAGTGGCAACATCCAAACGATTTTACGGAGCCATCTAATAATCGTAAAACATATGCCTGCTACTTTGTTAGCTTGCTGTGACATTGAAAGGTTGTCATCGATGATGACCCCAAGATTTCTAACCTGGGTGGCTGGAGGCGGTAGCTTGCCTAATGCGGTCGGCCAATGGGGATCACTCCAAAGGTCCTTATTATTTCCAAGAAGGAGGACCTCTGTTTTGTCCCCATTTAATTTAAGTTGATTGGCCGACATCCAGCGGAATATCTCGTGGAGGCCTATTTTGAGTGCAGATGGAGCCGACGTATCGGACTTAGAAAGAGAGAACACAATCTGGGAATCGTCGGCATATGTCATCAAGATAAGACCAAAATTCTCAGCAAGGTTGGCTAGGGGACGGAGGTACAAATTAAACAATAGGGGACTCAGGATGGATCCCTGTGGTACGCCGTGTGGAGAACAAAAGACATCGGAGCTGGCCTCGGCAGAGGTGATCTGGAAGGTGCGTAGGGATAGGTATGATTTGATCCATTCTGACGCCCTGCCCTCGACACCACACTCTTCCAGCCTGACAAGCAGTTTGGTATGAGAAATGGTGTCGAAGGCCGCACTGAGGTCTAACAGGACCAATGCTACCGTTTGTCCATCATCTCTAAGCTCTCTGATCTTTTCGGTGATCCCAAGCAGGGCAGTCTCAGTGGAGTAGCCACTCCTAAAACCCGACTGGGAATGGTGAAGTAAATCATTTTTCTCCACGTATGATGAAAGTGCCTCATGAATGTGCTTTTCTAGTATTTTAGAAAAAGCGGGGAGTAACGATATAGGCCGATAATTGGCCAAAATTGTTGGATCGGCAGTCGGCTTTTTTAGCAAAGGGCTGACAATAGCATGTTTCCAAAGAGCAGGGACTGAAGCATGTTCCATAGAGGCGTTAAGTGTGTCAGTAATAGGCACCATGGTGGAGTCCTCCAGTTGACTCATAATGCTAATGGGAATAGGGTCGCGCGGGGAACCTGATTTAATGATTTTTAAAAGTTTCCTCAATTGGTCAGGTGTGATGGGGGGCCAGGTATCGAGATGGCAGTTACTTTTATGGGTTAGAGGAGTGTCGTTTTGGTTATGGGTATTTGGGCTGGTCATCATGTTAATATTGGAGACAATTTTCTCAATTTTATCAGTGAAGAAAGCCGCCAGTTCCTGACACTGCTAGGGGTTAAGTGGAGCCGCCTCCGCTCTACAATTTTCTCCGGCCAGCTCCTTCACTGTATTGAAGAGTGTCTGGACTTTGTTGACAGCTGTGTTTATGGTGGTGGTCACATAGCTTGCCTTGGCTTTCATACAAGATGAATGATAGCTATTTCTGGCCTTTCGATAGCTCTCTTTTTGTTGCAGGTCATATTTCTTGCGCCACTGCCTCTCTAAGTTCTTGCAAGAAGATTTTTCTTTCTTGAGTGCCTCTGTAAACCAGGGGGCCGGGGGACGATGAACTTTCCCTTTACAGCGGGACAGTGGCAGACTGGCGTTCACTGCATCGTTAAGCCATGCTTTTTATTGATTGATTGTGTGGATATAGTTTAGTGCTTTATTGTGACAACGATTGCAACTGGGATGACATTGTATTGTTCACTGAATAAACTATGATGTTTCATTGTTTTGAAAATGGCGATTTGACCAATCGTCTCTATAGTGATTGTTTTATGGTTGAACACTGGTATCTAGAATGGTGTTTTATTGGTTTTCCGATTGCGATTAATATATTCTATTGTGCTCGTGTGTTTCTGGAATGGTTAGAAGGATGGACAGTGGTATAGAGAATCTATTTACTGTTGACTGCTTGCATCTAACCTGCCATTTTGTTTTCTAACATTGAGTCTGGAAGAATGCTTTGTTGGTAATTGTTTTTACCTGGAACACTGCTTACTTGCTAATTGTATGCTCCGAAAATGTAGTTTTACGATTGAGCAATTTCAACCTGAATCATGTTTTGTTATTCATCGTTTACATCTAGAATATTTCTTTTTATTGTTCATAGTTTCTGGAGGTTTTTCTCCACTTAATTGTAGGCTTGTTTTTATTCTGGATTGGTTTTATGCAGGTGTGTTAGTATTTGGTGTTATCTGTTTTTGTATTTTATAAGCCATAGCTTGAATGTAGAATATGTCTTACTGATATTTATTAAACAATTGTTTGTGAAATTGTGTTAATTGAAAGCTGTATCTGGAATATCATTTTATGGAGATGTGTGTAAGTTATTAAAGGTTGTTTTAATTCCACATGATATAATGTTCTGTTTTGAGATACTTGAGCGTCAGATGATTCTTACATTTCATCAGACATCGGGTGCTCCTTACACAGCATTCCAGTTTCAAACAGCATTTTTACACTCATTCATCATTTACCAAAGCTTCTATTTTGGTGCCATCAATTTCAATAATTGACTTTTCAGAGAATGAGTGATTGGGCTTTGTGCGAGCTCTGAGAGCCACTCCCCTGGACCTAGAGACAATGGGGTGTGTCAGGGATGATGGCCTGGAGTATATGCAGACATGTAGATGCATATATAAAGGTAGTACAAGACACACCACTTGTGGATACATTTCTGAAGTTGCTGTTCCAGCTATTTGTGGAGGGTGGATGTTTTAATGATTCATAGTGTGGCATTTTCTGATGTCAGATACTGTGGAATTACCTCAATCTGGGAGCACTTCCTAAGAAGGAGTGCTTTAAGGATTTGTTTTTCTGCTGGGCTGGGGTTTTTGAGTGTTCAAATACTAAACAATTGCCACAAATTAATGAGAGAGCAGCCACGTTTTAAGCTGCTTTCTAAAAGCTGTCAGCTTGTTCTGGCTTTGTTAAAGAAAAAGAAGAGAGTCTACTTGGTGGCCCCCGAAAGGCAAGGGGTCTAAAGCCTTGTTGGGATTTTTGTTATCTGAGGAACTGTAAGGAATTGAGCAGAGGATGGCCGTAAAGTTCCTGAAGAGGAGCAGGAAGTAAGCAATTGTTTGATATCTGCCGGGCCCTAATCGTGTAAATCCATAAAAACGATTACAATTATAATATATCACATTTTACCTATAATTTCATCCTTTTCTATGACAACAGAGATCGCTTTGGCAGCAAGAGTTTGCCCAGCATCCCTTTAATGTTGC
This sequence comes from Lissotriton vulgaris, assembly GCF_964263255.1. Lineage (NCBI taxonomy): Eukaryota > Metazoa > Chordata > Amphibia > Caudata > Salamandridae > Lissotriton > Lissotriton vulgaris. Next base: position 990,108,910 of record NC_141694.1, read on the forward strand.
ATGGGCAAAATATAGAGGCCATACCAAAGTTTCCATTCTTATATGTTGTGAACATAAGTGCTGAGTCATTAAAAACAGTAACAAGACATCTGCTGAGGCAAACACAAGGCTGATGCTGGGCATAAGCAGAATAGATGGATGTAAAATGGTTCGTGTGAGACGTAAGTTAGGTACATAGATAGGGGCCAAGGATTAGATTTCATCCAGATCTTAAAATCACCCAGTAGTGAGAACTTACAGGAGTCAAGAATAAAGTCAGACATATAGTCTACAAAAACGTGCAAGGAGGACGTTGCACAGTCAGGTGGGTGATAAACCAACACCCTGGAAATTGTAAAGAAGACTGTAAGAGAAAATGAAAAAGATAACGTCTCAACCTTCGAGAATTCATCAGGCTCAGAGACTGGCTTCCTAAAGTTCACTTTATTGGGTTATTTATTTATTTAAAGAGTTTTATATAGCACTGGCTAGACCCAAGGGTATCAGAGCACTTTACATTAGGTTCCACAATGTAACAGAAAATGATAACAATTATATAACAAAGTATTCTGTAACCTACAGGTACACCTTCAGTGCTTAATTTGAGCCAGTGCTTTCCGGTGTTCGGCACTGGCATTTAATTGTCAACACCAACACTTGTGACAGTCTGCCAAATGCTGGCACTGTTGTCTAATTTAGAAATGAGGACAACAACAGTTGTTTATTTGTTCAATTCACCTAAACAAGGACTAATGCCTGTCACCCAAGCCTTTATTATGACTTTTTAGGAATAGATGGCATAGCCACACTTGTAGGAGTGTGATGTTAAGTAGTTGTGTTGATACTGCGATTCACAGAGGAAGCAGGGGCAATGGGTGACTCAACCTGCAGTGATCGCCTGACCAGGCCCCTCCCACATATGTTATTTACAAATTAAGCACTGACTGAGATGACTTTGTTCAAAGTTCCAGTTATAAAACAAAATACTCAAATCATATTGTCTAATAAAATAAAGTGTGAATTTAGAGTGTTTCATAGAAGATATATGTTGAATGAATGAATAGAGGGACTTATAAAGCACACAGCTACTACTAGAGTGTCCCGGTGCTAGACCCAGAAGGCAAGTGGACCAGTTTAGTCTTTAAACAAGTGGGTGTTCAGGCGTCAGAAGAGCTGCAGCCATTTCAATGTAAATTCCAGTGGGTGGCAGTATTGTGAGTAAAAGAATGGCACAGCTTACCCAGAAGAATGCCCTTTGTACTTACCAGCAATCTTCATTACTCAGCGTCATCGTCATCCCTGACACAGTTCTGGTTGCCATCCTCCCTCACGGAGGTGGGATTGATGATATTTTGCTTTCTGTTGTGTTTTTAATGTTTCCCCTTTATGCGATGGCTGGGTAACGGCAGCCATCTTGGGGGAATTATTTTGTTGGCCAGGGAATATTTTCTGCAGTTTTAAGATAACATCTCATGTTTAAGGTCAGGGTCAGGGAAGACAGACGAGGAGAAAATGGTATGTGAGTAGGTCAGCTGTGGAAGACATTTTTGGGAATAAGACCCTGTGCTGAGAGCCATCCCAGAATGGACGATGTCAAGGCAGTTTCCTGGGGTGCGGACTTGAGCAGGCAGGCTTGCCTTTGGCCTGCTGATGGCATGCCTGCTGAGCGGTCACTCAGATGGACAATTTAAATAATCCTCACTGAACATAGTCAGAGTTTGCATAAACTTCGCGTTCTCAGCGTAACGTGGAATTTGCAAAAATCTGCAAGGTCCACCAACAGAGCGGAGTTCTCTGCCCACGGTTAATTGCTCCTTGCTTTTCCGACTTTGCATGTACAAAGCAGGAAAAGTTTTTTAGCGTGTCTAGGCATAGTACTTTGTACTTGAAGGGTACCGTTCCTGTACAAAACCTCTGCCAGACACACACCTTTGTGCTATGGCGCTAATGAATGTGAGAATGTGCATGGTGTTCAGTACCTGAAATCTGCACCCGCCCTAGGGAGGTGAGCGGAGAGGGCCATATCTCTGTGAATATCGCTCTTTCATGCTCCCTCCCTGCTACGCAATGCAGTGCAGCCTCTTTGGGAGCTGTGCTGCATTCCGTAACAGTTTTCAGACTTTTGCCCAAAATGTGAAGTCTTATTTTCACCATATATATCTGCTTTTCACTGCTCAAGGAGTGAAGTCGTGGGTGAGCCCGGACGGAGACCTCCGCTTCGCCCGCGGAATGAGCAGAGATTTGCCTCCTCCGAGTTCTGCGGAGAAGGCAAATCTCTGCACACTCCATGGCTGAGCGGAGCTGGCTAGCACCCACCTCCACCCCGATATAAACAAATATTTATAAATGACATCAAAGTAAAGAAAAACAACTTACCTGGACTGCGGCGACCCCGGGCTGCCCTCCTCCTGTTTCTTGCCGCCTCTACGAGCACTGTGCATCTTCCATCTGTTATTGTCACCAGCTGTACGTTCCGGAATGTTGACAGGTCATTCGCTGGGACTGACACGAGAGGGGGTTCACTCAAGGGGTGCCTTGTCACCCTCTCGTAGAGTGATGGAGCACGAACTTACAATAAATAGGGACTGGTAATACAGATTCACGTGGAGTCCTCTTTACAGACTGCAGCTGAGGCTTCCTCCACCTCTAATGCTCTCAGCCTCTCTTGTGCAAAGAGCCAAGCCATAGAAGGACCTAAGAAGCCAGGGCAAAGCTCATGGAATTCCCCAATCTCTGTGATTTCAGGTAACTTTTTTAGGCATGCATGGATAATGTGCAATTCCAGCTGGAGATGGGTTCGCCTAGAACATGTCTTGCCGAGAGATATTTCCTGCATGAACCGGTCTCCTGATGGTATTTTCTGAAACGTTTTTTGTGAGGGACGTGCTAAGCACAAAAAGTGAAGCACAATACCGGTGAGTCAGATTCCGCTATTAAAGGATATTTTTATCTTATAATTTCTTCAAACTACTCATCTTACCATAGCCCTTTGGCCTCTATTTTGTTCACATTAGGAGTTTTGTTGGATTCGGTTTGTGCCTGCACATCTGCTCTCTCTGGTCAGAGGTTTGAGTCCACCTACACAGATGTAATGCTCTCGTAGGCGCTAGAAGTAGGGGTACAGGGGGGGTGTCGCAGCATCCCCAAAATACACAATGTGGGATTTCAAAAGATGAGTGAGCAATACAAATATCTTTAGATATTGTTTGAATCTTGTCACATTTACTGTGCATTTCAAGCTAGAAGGCAAATGTCAGGCCCTGCCTTCTCACAAAATGGTGCTTATTCATTCAAAATGGAGATCATTTTTTTACTTCTCTTTCTCTGACTGCAATCTGAGATAATATTGTAAAGTCAAGTATGTGTCAACATTGCTGGGGTACAGGGACTGTGAAAGGAAAGGCTGCAGGATGCCATTATTTTAAAACAACACAAGTTAAATATCTGTAAATTAACTGTACAAATATTTCAAAATATATCAGCATTTCGCAAAGGACGAAAGAAGCACAGATTTTGTAATGCTGATGTATGACACAAACAAATATTTGATTAGGATTCAAACAAATTAGCACACTTTTCGTTGGTCATTTCCTTGGTCATGGGCACAGGGTAAAAATTTGCTGAGACCCAATTTCCACACAGTATCGTGGGTACGCTGTATAGTTTTACCAGTACAACTGTATGCCTATGGAATTGTAGTGGCCATTTCAATGGAAAATGTGCTGTCTGTAAATGCCAGTGTGCTGCCTCGCAATGTGTTAATAATATATTTTCAGTCAGTGTCCCCCCACAGCCCGCCCCCACAATGCACTGCCAGCTACATACCACACCATTACCACTTTGCTGCTGAAAATTGTTCCAGCTCCCCTGAATGTTCTAATCATAACTTTTTGTCTCCACAGTTGGACAAACCTCACCAGATACCACGACTGCAGCTGCCAGTAAGTTAAGCCTCTTATGACTTTCATTTCTTTACATTTCTACTTCTTTTAGACACATTTCTTGAAGTCTTTACAAACACACCTAGGCGCTGGTTCATTGAACACCTTCCCTCCATATCAAGCGCCTTGAAACAAATCAGGCATCTCCTTTCTCAGGGCTCAGCTTTTAGACCCTTTTATCTTCCTGCTCCTCCATCACCCACCCCCTTGCTGTCATATTTATGTACTCCACTAAACCAATCAGCACCCTCCAAACACACTTTATCCTAATCCAAATGCCACTAAATATTTATTATGTTTAAGAATCATCCATCCGAGGTTGCACCATCTAAAGAAAGACACACCATTGAATGCAGGTCTGTGCCCCTGACCTTTAACACCAAGATGGAATTAGCCTAAGCCTGGTGACCTGCAGCCCCTCCCCCTTTAATGGAAAAGAGAAGATGTCTCTACTCCAAGTCTGCCTAGTAGTAGCCCATTCTTTATGTTTAGTATTCTGTGGTCTTTGCTGCACCCACTTGTGCCTGGGTTGTGCCCTCAAGCCCAGAAATGACTAGATCAAAGGAATGAAGGGATGCTGCTGACACTAATTATAAACTAGCATAATGTCTTCTATATATAGTTCTTCTCATTGGTGCAAAGCAACAGGCAAAGTAAACTTCTAGTCCAGTTATATATTGTATATTATGTAAGTTATGCACCTTAAGCTATCATGAATGTATACATTGTCCCTGCTTAAGTAACATAAACGCTCATCGGTAGAAAAGTAGAATGGTACTTAGTCTGAACAAATGCTCCTCTTGACTTCCACTGGAGGTGAGGCAAAAGGTGCACTACACAGCCAACACGTTTTTCGCCCTTCTAATTCACACAGACTTGGGGCTTCCTCAGGGTTACAGCAATAATCAACAAATATATAAGAGAAACAATGGTCACACTAGTGTCACTGGAATTGTGCTAATCGACTTATATAACTGTCTCATTTATGAGATAGTGCATAAAGCATGAGATAAGCTATTTTTGGAGCTGAAAAAAAAAATGTTTTAAGTGAAAAAACTTACTGATCATAATTAGAAATGGAGAGCAAGGAATTTCTAAAGGAAAAATGCAGTAGATTCTTGAGTAAAGTTTTCTACTAGAACTGAGTTCCCCCAGAGTACTGAAGACAGAAGGAGTTTCTCTATAGTAATCCCTCTCATAGTACTGGAGGGGATCTACTGCTAAAATGAGGGCAGTGCGTAAATTAAGTACAAACTCAGATTTCAGTGGGCAGTAACAATAGCGGAGGGTTTATGGACGACTGTAACTGCTGGTATTACACAAATTATTATACAAAACAGGATATTGTACAAAGTATTATACAAAAACAGGTTTGAATCAAATTCATTGGGGTAAGTGGCAGAGCGTGGAAAACCGTGAGTGGTGCTTGGATAAAGGGGTTGGAGGTCCCCAACTAGGTTTGACAAGATTTGGAGGAGGGTTGAGTTTTGGGGTTAGGGATATATCACAGAAAGTTGTCTAGTTAGACCTATAGCCAATATTACTTTGGGGGTATAGTTAGAATGTTGTTTTATTTTCAAGAATATGGGAGACAATGAAACTTCTAAAGATAGAGGTGATGGGAAGACAAGAGAAGGAAGGTCCAAGTATTGTCTGTGAGAGAAGCCTCTAAATTTGCACTGCTTTGGGAGATAAGCAATCGTCTATTGTTTTTACCTGTATCAGGGCTAAATGAGATACAAGAATGGTGATATAGGGTAAAAATCATTTGTGACCCTGTAGAGAAATGTTGGATAAGGGTTGCAGTGATTACAGACAGGATCTGGGTCCTAATTTATTATTATAAGGCAGATGTGCCAGTGGTGAGGCACACCTGTTTGGAATAGTAAAATTACTTTACCTCAATTCTCTCAAAAAGAAAAGCCTTAAAACATGAAAAGAATTCCATTAAAGGTCTTTACTGACTACTCAGATTTTGAATTACCTATAAGAGAGTAGGCCAAAATAATCAAAGGAAGCCATCTCGTGGACAGGTCAGTTTGCAGTAAATGGTCACCAGGTGGTCTGGAAGCCAATACGACGAAACTGACAATAAAACCAGACTTCCAGACAGGAGATTGACTGGCGGAAGCGCAAAGCATTCTTGTCATGGTGACATGATGGGGCATGCTGTAATCGACTCCTGCATAAACATATTGGGGGGAGAAAGAAAAACAGGGTTGAAGAACACTAGACCACCCTCTCTCTTTAATGACCAGGAACTGACTCGCCTGTGTCTAGTGGTACGTGCTTTGCACATCTTCTTTAAAGACCAGGAAAAGAGCCACCTGTTCCTAACCTGAGCTCTGGACTGCCCTCTGTATTTAATGACCAGGAAAGGACCGACTTTCCCTTGTGGCACGAACTCTGCACCACCCTCTCCTTTTAATGACATGAAACAGACCCGCATGTTCCTAGTGACATAAGCTCTCCACTTCCCTCTCTCTTTGACCATAAAAGGACACACCTGTCCCTAGTGGCACGACCTCTGCACCACCCTCTCTCTTTGACCAGTAAAGGACGCACCTGTCCCTAGTGGCAAGACCTCTGCATCACCCTCTCTCTTTGACCAGTAAAGGACACACCTGTCCCTAGTGGCACGACCTCTGCACCACCCTCTCTCTTTGACCATAAAAGGACACACCTGTCCCTAGTGGCACGACCTCTGCACCACTCTCTCTCTTTGACCAGTAAAGGACAAACCTGTCCCTAGTGGCACGACCACTGCACCACCCTCTCTCTTTGACCAGTAAAGGACACACCTGTCCCTAGTGGCACGACTCTGCACCACCTTCTCTCTTTGACCAGTAAAGGATGCATCTGTCCATAGGGGCACAAGCTCTGCATCACCCTCTCTCTTTGACCAGTAAAGGACACACCAGTCCCTAGGGGCACGAGCTCTGTACCCCCCTCTCTCTTTGACCAGTAAAGGATGTACCTGACACCAGCGGCACAACCTATGCACTGCGCTATCTCTTTAAAGGACAGGAAGGGCCCCACCTTTCTCTAGCCTGGAGCCCTGTAATCCCTCCATTTCTAGCAACCAGGTAAAGACCATGCAAATCCTAGAAACCTGGGGCTATATAACCCTACTTTTAAGGGTCACGAATAATAAAATCTCCTGCAACCAGTGGCCAGGAGCTATTGACTTCCTCCCAGTCTAAGGGTCAGTAAAGCACTGAACCAGCTTGACCCTAGTGACATATATATCTCAGCATCTCCTTATCGACTAATGACCAGGGCACTGCCTGGTGACAAGGAGCCATGTAAACACCAGAAGCTAGACCTTTCTGACACCCTCTCTCTATATCTAATGTCCAGGACTGGACTCACCAGCCCTTAGTGGTGATTGTAGGGGGGGCTGTGTCACCCATAGCTTTATACTTGGACTGAGCAGCCTATCTTCAGCAAACTAGACCTAAAATAGACACTTGAGTCAGTGCAAAGGAATCTCTCTATGCAAGTCAGTTTAGTGTACAGACATCTTACTGCTGTCTCTGCTTGATATACTGTGTAATGCTAGCTGCTGAGAAATGCTCCCTTTAGTTGGCTCTTGTCTAGCTTGACACCTTTGCTCTCTCCTGCTGCAAGGGTCATATTTCTGGTGGTGCTCCCTTCTCTTAGATTTGCTCCTGCCGGATGGTAGTGGTCCAGTCTGGTACCCGTGGTCACCTTGGTTGGCTATGCTCTCTTCTGCTGCCCACCCCCTCTGGCTGCTTGTTCTCTAGCCTTCTGTGCCCCAGTCAGAAGGCGGGGGTTCAGTTCTATCTCCTTGGCTGCGCTCCCTTCTGCTGCCTAACCTATTGTGCTCTATTTGTTGTGCTCTAGTCAGATGGCTGTGGTTCTGTTCTTCTTTATTGGCTGTGCTCCCTGCTGCTGTACACCCTCTCATGCAATATTCTGCTGTGGTTGTGCTCTCTTTTCCTGGCTGTACAACATGTTAGTGGCTTTGATCAAACTTGCTATTCATGAGCCTACATTTGTGTCTGCTCCATCATACTGGCTATGCTCCCAGATGCTAGATGCTCTGCCTGCTGATTCTGTGCCTTGCAGCAGGATCTGTTCCATCTGAACATCTCTGCTCACTGCTGTTACCTCAGAGATACTCTGCTGGTTGTGCTTCCTTCAGCTGGCTCCAGTCCCTTTAAGCAACTATGCTCCCTTCTGGTAACTGGGTTATTTAAAGACGTTAGGGTTCCCTTTAGATGTCACTGCTTCAGCAGGTCGGTTGTGCTCCCTCTGTCATCTTTACTTACTGCTTCTGAGCAGCTCTTACCTGCTGCTTATGCTCTCTCGGCTGGCTGCTGTCCCCTCAGACCATGCAGCTAGATGTCTCTTATAATTTTACTTGTATGTATGTATAGGCATTTATATAGCGCACTACTTACCCGTAGGGTCCCAAGGCGCTTCGACCGCTGCGAAACCCTTCCTGGCTTCCCTGAGAGATGGTCCCTTAATGGGTATCTCCAGGGTGAGACCAGGCATCCCCGGCGGTCTGGTGGGGCCGTTAGTGAAGATGAGGCAAGCTAATGCCCAGAGTTGCCGAGTGTGATCGCTGATCAGAGTGGGCACCGAGGCGAGAGAATTATCGAGTCCGCTGACCCTGGTCCAGAAACCTGCCGCGCCGGGAATCGAACCCTGGTCCCGGGCCGTCCTCTGCTCTCGGGTCTGCCGCCTCTAACCAGTGAGCCACACTACTTCACTTGTATGCTGTCCATCTTGTATCATCATGTCCCCTCGTTCTGCTTGGTGCTTTGCCCATTTCAGCTCACATCCAGCCTGTTGCCACTCGGGCTGTGTTTATGCATGCTGGTGGTTTTTCCTTTAAAAACGGAATTAACTTTAATACTTGATGGAAATAACCTCCAAAAATGGTCTTATTTTTGTGCATTAGCAACACCAACACCAGCTGCCACAACAGCAGTAACAACCGCAGCAACAACAGCCACCACTACAGCTGACACTACAGCAGCAACAACCGCTGGTACAACAGCAGCAAGAACGGCTGATACAACAGCAACAACTGCTATCACTACAGCAGCTACAACAGCTGGTACAACTGCAGCAACAACAGCCATCACTGCAACTGCCACTACAGAACCAAAAACAGTAGCTACCACTGCAGCCACAACAGCAATAACAACAATAGCCACAACTGCAGCCACAGTAGCAGCAACAACAGATACAACAACAGCCCCAACAACAGGTGAAACTACAGCTGCCACTACAGCAGCAACAACTGCTGCTACAAAAGCAGCAACAACGGCTGCTACAACAGAAGCAACAACGGCTGATACAACAGCAACAACTGCTGTTACTACAGAAGCTACAACAGCTGGTACAACTGCAGCAACAACAGCCATCACTACAGCTGCCACTACAGAACCAACAACAGTAGCTACCACTGCAGCCACAACAGAAATACCAACAATAGCCACAACTGCAGCCACATCAGCAGCAACAACAGATACAACAACAGCCCCAACAACAGGTGAAACTACAGCTGCCACTACAGCAGCAACAATGGCTGCTACAACAGCAAAAACTGCTGCCATTACAGCAGCTACAATGGCTGGTACAACTGCAGCAACAACAGCCATCACTACAGCTGACACTGCAGAACCAACAACAGTAGCTACCACTGCAGCCACAACAGCAATAGCAACAATAGCCACAACTACATCCACAACAGAAGCAACAACAGATACAACAACAGCCCCAACAACAGGTGAAACTACAGCTGCCACAACAGCAGCAACAACGGCTGCTACAACAGCAGCAACAACCGCTGGTACAACAGCAGTAGCAACGGCTGATACAACAGCAACAACTGCTGTCACTACAGCAGCTACAACAGCTGGCACAACTGCAGCAACAACAGCCATCACTACAGCTGCCACTACAGAACCAACAACAGTAGCTACCACTGCAGCCACAACAGCAATAACAACAATAGCCACAACTGCAGCCACAACAGCAGCAACAACAGATACAACAACAGCCCCAACAACAGGTGAAACTACAGCTGCCACTACAGCAGCAACAACGGCTGCTACAACAGCAGCAACAACGGCTGCCACAACAGCAGCAACAACGGCTGATACAACAGCAACAACTGCTGTCACTGCAGCAGCTACAACAGCTGGTACAACTGCAGCAACAACAGCCATCACGACAGCTGCCACTACAGAACCAACAACAGTAGCTACCACTGCAGCCACAACAGCAATAACAACAATAGCCACAACTGCAGCCACAACAGCAGCAACTACAGATACAACAACAGCCCCATCAACAGGTGAAACTACAGCTGCCACTACAGCAGCAACAACGGCTGCTACAACAGCAGCAACAATGGCTGCTACAACAGCAAAAACTGCTGCCATTACAGCAACTACAATGGCTGGTACAACTGCAGCAACAACAGCCATCACTACAGCTGCTTCTACAGAACCAACAACAGTAGCTACTACTGCAGCCGCAACTACAATAACAACAATAGCCACAACTGCAGCCACAACAGCAGCAACAACAGATACAACAACAGCCCCAACAACAGGTGAAACTTCAGCTGCCACCACAGAAGCAACAACGGCTGCTACAACAGCAGCAACAACGGCTGATACAACAGCAGCAACAACGGCTGATACAACAGCAACAACTGCTATCACTACAGCAGCTATAACAGCTGGTACAACTGTAGCAACAACAGCCATCAATACAGCTGCCACTACAGAACCAACAACAGTAGCTACCACTGCAGCAATAACAACAATAGCCACAACTGCAGCCACAACAGCAGCAACAACGGATACAACAGCCACAACAACAGGTGAAACTACAGCTGCCACTACAGCAGCAACAACGGCTGCTACAACAGCAGCAACAATGGCTGCTACAACAGAAAAAACTGCTGCCATTACAGCAGCTACAATGGCTGGTACAACTGCAGCAACAACAGCCATCACTACAGTTTCCACTACAGAACCAACAACAGTAGCTACCACTGCAGCCACAACAGCAATAACAACAATAGCCACAACTGTAGCCACAACAGCAGTACCAACAGATACAACAACAGCCCCAACAACAGGTGAATTCGTTAATAATATATTTTCAGTCAGTGTCCCCCCCACAGCCCGCCCCACAATGCACTGCCAGCTACATACCACACCATTGCCACTTTGCTGCTGAGTAGGCGTGGCTCAATTATCTATCATTGTTCTTTCTAATATGCAGGGGTTTGCCATTATCCCTAGAACTTCAGTGATGTAACACTGATGGCAACCCTCACCAGGAAAATTGTTCCAGCTCCCCTGAATGTTCTAATCATAACTTTTTGTCTCCACAGTTGGACAAACCTCACCAGATACCACAACTGCAGCTGCCAGTAGGTTAAGCCTCTTATGCCTTTCATTTCTTCACATTTCTACTTCTTTTAGACACATTTCTTGAAGTCTTTACATACACACCTAAGCGCTGGTTCATTGAACACCTTCCCTCCATTTCTAGCGCCTTGAAACAAATCAGGCATCTCCTTTCTCAGGGCTCAGCTTTTAGACCCTTTTACCTTCCTGCTTCTCCATCACCCACCCCCTTGCTGTCATATTTATGTACTCCACTAGACCAATCAGCACCCTCCAAACACACTTTATCCTAATCCAAATGCCACTAAATATTTATTATGTTTAAGAATCATCCATCCGAGGTTGCACCATCTAAAGAAAGACACACCATTGAATGCAGGTCTGTGCCCCTGACCTTTAACACCAAGATGGAGTTAGCTTAAGTCTGGTGACCTGCAGCTCCTCCTCCTTTAATGGAAAAGAGAAGATGTCTCTACTCCAAGTCTGCCTAGTTATTTATGTTTAGTATTCTGTGGTCTTTGCTGCACCCACTTGTGCCTGCGTTGTGCCCTCAAGCCCAGAAATGACTAGATCAAAGGAATGAAGGGATGCTGCTGACACTAATTAAAAACTAGCATAATGTCTTCTATATATTGTTCCTCTCATTAGTGCAAAGCAACAGGCAAAGTAAACAGCTAGTCCAGTTATATATTGTATATTATGTAAGTTATGCACCTTAAGCTATCATGAATGTATACATTGTCCCTGCTTAAGTAACATAAACGCTCATCGGTAGAAAAGTAGAATGGTACTTAGTCTGAACAAATGCTCCTCTTAACTTCCACTGGAGGTGAGGCAAAAGGTGCACTACACAGCCAACACGTGTTTCGCTCTTCTAATGCACACAGACTTGGGGCTTCCTCAGGGTTACAGCAATAATCAACACATATATAAGAGAAACAGTGGTCACACTAGTGTCACTGGAATTGTGCTAATCAACTTATATAATTGTCTCATTTATGAGATAGTGCATAAAGCATGAGATAAGCTATTTTTGGAGATGAAAAAAATAATTTTAAAGTAAAAAAAACTTACTGATCATAAGTAGAAATGGAGAGCAAGGAATTTCTAAAGGAAAAATGCAGTAGATTCTTGAGTAAAGTTTTCTACTAGAACTGAGTTCCCCCAGAGTACTGAACCCAGAAGGAGTTTCTCTATAGTAATCCCTCTCATAGTACTGGAGGGAATCTACTGCTAAAATGAGGGCAGTGCGTAAATGAAGTATAAACTCAGATTTGAGTGGGCAGTAATAATAGCGGAGTGTTTATGGACGACTGTAATTGCGGGTATTACACAAATTATTATACAAAACAGGATATTGTACAAAGTATTATACAAAAACAGGTTTGAATCAAATTCATTGGGGTAAGTGGCAGAGCATAGAAAACCATGAGTAGTGCTTGGATAAAGGGGTTGGAGGTCCCCAACTAGGTTTGGCAAGATTTGGAGGAGGGTTGAGTTTTGGGGTAAGGGTATATCACAGAAAGTTGTCTAGTTAGACCTATAGCCAATATTACTTTGGGGGTATAGTTAGAATGTTGTTTTATTTTCAAGAATATGGGAGACAATGAAACTTCTAAAGATAGAGGTGATGGGAAGACAAGAGAAGGAAGGTCCAAGTATTGTCTGTGAGAGAAGCCTCTAAATGTGCACTGCTTTGGGAGATACGCAATCGTCTATTGTTTTTACCTGTATCAGGGCTAAATGAGATACAAGAATGGTGGTGTAGGGTAAAAATCATTTGCGACCGTGTAGAGAAATGTTGGATAAGGGTTGCAGTGATTACAGACAGGATCTGGGTCCTAATTTATTATTATAAGGCAGATGTGCCAGTGGTGAGGCACACCGGTTGGGAATAGTAAAATTACTTTACCTCAATTCTTTCAAAAAGAAAAGCCTTAAAATATGAAAAGAATTCCATGAAAGGTCTTGCAGACTACTCAGATTTTGAATTACCTATAAGAGAGTAGGCCAAAATAATAAGAGGAAGCCATCTCGTGGACAGGTCAGTTTGCCGTAAATGGTCACCAGGTGGTCTGGAAGCCAATACGATGAAACTGACAATAAAACCAGACTTCCAGACAGGAGATTGACCGGCGGAAGCGCAAAGCATTCTTGTCACGGTGACATGATGGGGCATGCTGTAATCGACTCCTGCATAAACATATTGGGGGGAGAAAGTAAAACAGGGTTGAAGAAGACTAGACCACCCTCTCTCTTTAATGACCAGGAACTGACTCGCCTGTGTCTAGTGGTACGTGCTTTGCACGTCTTCTTTAAAGACCAGGAAAAGAGCCACTTGTTCCTAACCTGAGCTCTGGACTGCCCTCTGTATATAATGACCAGGAAAGGACCGACTTTCCCTTGTGGCACGAACTCTGCACCACCCTCTCCCTTTAATGACAAGAAACAGACCCGCCTGTTCCTAGTGACATAAGCTCTCCACCACCCTCTCTCTTTGACCATAAAAGGACACACTGTCCCTAGTGGCACGACCTCTGCACCACCCTCTCTCTTTGACCAGAAAAGGACGCACCTGTCCCTAGTGGCAAGACCTCTGCATCACCCTCTCTCTTTGACCAAATAAAGGACACACCTGTCCCTAGTGGCACGACCTCTGCACCGCCCTCTCTCTTTGACCAGTAAAGGACGCATCTGTCCCTAGGGGCGCAAGCTCTGCACCACCCTCTCTTTTTGACCAGTAAACGACACACCCATCCCTAGTGGCACGACCTCTGCACCACCCTCTCTCTTTGACCATAAAAGGACACACCTGTCCCTAGTGGCACGACCTCTGCACCACCCTCTCTCTTTGACCAGTAAAGGACACACCTGTCCCTAGTGGCACGACCTCTGCACCACCCTCTCTCTTTGACCAGTAAAGGACACACCTGTCCCTAGTGGCACGACCTCTGCACCACCTTCTCTCTTTGACCAGTAAAGGACGCATCTGTCCATAGGGTCACAAGCTCTACACCACCCTCTCTCTTTGACCAGTAAAGGACACACCAGTCCCTAGGGGCACGAGCTATGTACCCCCTCTCTCTTTGACCGGTAAAGGATGTACCTGACACCAGCGGCACAACCTCTGCACTGCGCTATCTCTTTAAAGGACAGGAAGGGCCCCACCTGTCTCTAGCCTGGAGCCCTGTAATCCATCCATTTCCAACAACCAGGTAAAGACCATGCAAATCCTAGAAACCTGGGGCTATATAACCCTACTTTTAAGGATCACGAATAATAAAATCTCCTGCAACCAGTGGCCAGGAGCTATTGACTTCCTCTCAGTCTAAGGGCCAGTAAAGCACTGGACCAGCTTGACCCTAGTGACATATATATCTCAGCATCTCCTTATCGACTAATGACCAGGGCACTGCCTGGTGACAAGGAGCCATGTAAACACCAGAAGCTAGACCTTTCTGACACCCTCTCTCTATATCTAATGTCCAGGACTGGACTCACCAGCCCTTAGTGGTGATTGTAGGGGGGCTGCGTCACTAGTAGCTTTATATTTGGACAGAGCAGCCTATCTTCAGCAAACTAGACCTAAAATAGACACTTGAGTCAGTGCAAAGGAATCTCTCTTTGCAAGTCAGTTTAGTGTACAGACATCTTACTGCTGTCTCTGCTTGATATACTGTGTAATGCCAGCTGCTGAGAAATGCTCCCTTTAGTTGGCTCTTGTCTAGCTTGACACCTTTGCTCTCTCCTGCTGCAAGGGTCATATTGCTGGTGGTGCTCCCTTCACTTAGATTTGCTGCTGCCAGATGGTAGTGGTCCAGTCGGGTACCCCTGGTAACCTTGGTTGGCTATGCTCTCTTCTTCTGCCTACCCCCTCTGGCTGCTTGTTCTCTAGCCTTCTGTGCCCCAGTCAGAAGGCGCTGGTTCAGTTCTATCTCCTTGGCTGCGCTCCCTTCTGCTGCCTAACCTATAGTGCTCTATTTGTTGTGCTCTAGTCAGATGGCTGTGGTTCTGTTCTTGTTTATTGGCTGTGCTCCCTGCTGCTGTACACCCTCTCATGCTATATTCTGCTGTGGCTGTGCTCTCTTTTCCTGGCTGTACAACATGTTAGTGGCTTTGATCAAACTTGCTATTCATGAGACTAAATTTGTGTCTGCTCCATCATACTGGCTATGCTCCCAGATGCTAGATGCTCTGCCTGCTGATTCTGTGCCTTGCAGCAGGCTCTGTTCCATCTGGACATCTCTGCTCACTGCTGTTACCTCAGTGATACTCTGCTGGTTGTGCTTCCTTCAGCTGGCTCCAGTCCCTATAAGCAACTATGCTCCCTTCTTGTAACTGGGTTATTTAAAGACGTTAGGGTTCCCTTTAGATGTCACTGCTTCAGCAGGCCGGTTGTGCTCCCTCTGTCATCTTTACTTACTGCTTCTGAGCAGCTCCTACCTGCTGCCTATGC
Source organism: Lissotriton vulgaris (assembly GCF_964263255.1). Taxonomy (NCBI): domain Eukaryota; kingdom Metazoa; phylum Chordata; class Amphibia; order Caudata; family Salamandridae; genus Lissotriton; species Lissotriton vulgaris. The sequence continues at coordinate 990,124,692 of NC_141694.1, forward strand.
TCTCTCGGCTGGCTGCTGTCCCCTCAGACCATGCAGCTAGATGTCTCTTATAATTTTACTTGTATGCTGTCCATCTTGTATCATCATGTCCCCTCGTTCTGCTTGGTGCTTTGCCCATTTCAGCTCACATCCAGCCTGTTGCCACTCGGGCTGTGTTTATGCATGCTGGTGGTTTTTCCTTTAAAAACAGAATTAACTTTCATACTTGATGGAAATAACCTCAAAAAATTGTCTTATTTTTGTGCATTAGCAACACCAACACCAGCTGCCACAACAGCAGTAACAACCGCAGCAACAACAGCCACCACTACAGCTGACACTACAGCAGCAACAACCGCTGGTACAACAGCAGCAACAACGGCTGATACAACAGCAACAACTGCTGTCACTACAGCAGCCACAATAGCTGGTACAACTGCAGCAACAACAGCCATCACTACAGCTGCCACTACAGAACCAATAACAGTAGCTACCACTGCAGCCACAACAGCAATAACAACAATAGCCACAACTGCAGCCACAACAGCAGCAAATACAGATACAACAACAGCCCCAACAACAGGTGAAACTACAGCTGCCACTACAGCAGCAACAACTGCTGTAACAACAGCAGCAACAACGGCTGATACAACAGCAACAACTGCTGTTACTACAGAAGCTACAACAGCTGGTACAACTGCAGCAACGACAGCCATCACTACAGCTGCCACTACAGAACCAACAACAGTAGCTACCACTGCAGCCACAACAGAAATACCAACAATAGCCACAACTGCAGCCACATCAGCAGCAACAACAGATACAACAACAGCCCCAACAACAGGTGAAACTACAGCTGCCACTGCAGCAGCAACAACGGCTGCTACAACAGCAGCAACAATGGCTACTACAACAGCAAAAACTGCTGCCATTACAGCAGCTACAATGGCTGGTACAACTGCAGCAAGAACAGCCATCACTACAGCTGACACTACAGAACCAACAACAGTAGCTACCACTGCAGCCACAACAACAATAGCAACTATAGCCACAACTGCAGCCACAACAGCAGCAACAACAGATACAACATCAGCCCCAACAACAGGTGAAACTACAGCTGCCAAAACAGCAGCAACAACGGCTGCTACAACAGCAGCAACAACCACTGGTACAACAGCAGCAAGAACGGCTGATACAACAGCAACAACTGCTGTCACTACAGCAGCTACAACAGCTGGTACAACTGCAGCAACAACAGCCATCACTACAGCTGCCACTACAGAACCAACAACAGTAGCTACCACTGCAGCCACAACAGCAATAACAACAATAGCCACAACTGCAGCCACAACAGCAGAAACAACAGATACAACAACAGCCCCAACAACAGGTGAAACTACAGCTGCCACTACAGCAGCAACAACGGCTGCTACAACAGCAGCAACAACGGCTGCCACAACAGCAGCAACAACGGCTGATACAACAGCAACAACTGCTGTCACTACAGCAGCTACAACAGCTGGTACAACTGCAGCAACAACAGCCATCACGACAGCTGCCACTACAGAACCAACAACAGAAGCTACGACTGCAGCCACAACAGCAATAACAACAATAGCCACAACTGCAGCCACAACAGCGGCAACAACAGATACAACAACAGCCCCAACAACAGGTGAAACTACAGCTGCCACTACAGTAGCAACAACGGCTGCTACAACGGCAGCAACAATGGCTGCTACAACAGCAAAAACTGCTGCCATTATAGCAGCTACAATGGCTGGTACAACTGCAGCAACAGCAGCCATCACTACAGCTGCCACTACAGAACTAACAACAGTAGCTACCACTGCAGCCACAACAGCAATAACAACAATAGCCACAACTGCAGCCACAACAGCAGCAACAACAGATACAACAACAGCCCCAACAACAGGTGAATGCGTTAATAATATATTTTCAGTCAGTGTCCCCCCACAGCCCGCCCCCACAATGCACTGCCAGCTACATACCACACCATTACCACTTTGCTGCTGAGTAGGCGCGGCTCATTTATCTATCATTGTTCTTTCTGATATGCTGGGGTTTGCCATTATCCCTATAACTTCAGTGATGTAAAACTGATGGCAACCCTCACCAGGAAAATAGTTCAAGCTCCCCTGAATGTTCTAATCATAACTTTTTGTCCACAGTTGGACAAACCTCACCAGATACAACAACTGCAGCTGCCAGTAAGTTAAGCCTCTTATGCCTTTCATTTGTTTACATTTCTACTTCTTTTAGACACATTTCCCGAAGTCTTTACAAACACACCTAGGCGCTGGTTCATTGAACACCTTCCCTCCATTTCTAGCGCCTTGAAACAAATCAGGCATCTCCTTTCTCAGGGCTCAGCTTTTAGACCCTTTTACCTTCCTGCTTCTCGATCACCCACCCCCTTGCTGTCATATTTATGTACTCCACTAGACCAATCAGCACCCTCCAAACACACTTTATCCTAATCCAAATGCCACTAAATATTTATTATGTTTAAGAATCATCCATCCGAGGTTGCACCATCTAAAGAAAGACACACCATTGAATGCAGGTCTGTGCCCCTGACCTTTAACACCAAGATGGAGTTAGCCTAAGTCTGGTGACCTGCAGCCACTCCCCCCTTTAATGGAAAAAAGCAGATGTCTCTACTCCAAGTCTGCCTAGTAGTAGCCCATTCTTTATGTTTAGTATTCTGTGGTCTTTGCTGCACCCACTTGTGCCTGGGTTGTGCCCTCAAGCCCAGAAATGACTAGATCAAAGGAATGAAGGGATGCTGCTGACACTAATTAAAAACTAGCATAATGTCTTCTATATATAGTTCCTCTCATTGGTGCAAAGCAACAGGCAAAGTAAACACCTAGTCCAGTTATATATTGTATATTATGTAAGTTATGCACCTTAAGCTATCATGAATGTATACATTGTCCCTGCTTAAGTAACATAAATGCACATCAGTAGAAAAGTAGAATGATACTTAGTCTGAACAAATGCTCCTCTTAACTTCCACTGGAGGTGAGGCAAAAGGTGCACTACACAGCCAACACGTGTTTCGCTCTTCTAATGCACACAGACTTGGGGCTTCCTCAGGGTTACAGCAATAATCAACACATATATAAGAGAAACAGTGGTCACACTAGTGTCACTGGAATTGTGCTATCAACTTATATAATTGTCTCATTTATGAGATAGTGCATAAAGCATGAGATAAGCTATTTTTGGAGCTGAAAAAAATAATTTTAAAGTAAAAAAAACTTACTGATCATAATTAGAAATGGAGAGCAAGGAATTTCTAAAGGAAAAATGCAGTAGATTCTTGAGTAAAGTTTTCTACTAGAACTGAGTTCCCCCAGAGTACTGAACCCAGAAGGAGTTTCTCTATAGTAATCCCTCTCATAGTACTGGAGGGAATCTACTGCTAAAATGAGGGCAGTGCGTAAATGAAGTATAAACTCAGATTTGAGTGGGCAGTAATAATAGCGGAGTGTTTATGGACGACTGTAATTGCGGGTATTACACAAATTATTATACAAAACAGGATATTGTACAAAGTATTATACAAAAACAGGTTTGAATCAAATTCATTGGGGTAAGTGGCTGAGCATAGAAAACCATGAGTAGTGCTTGGATAAAGGGGTTGGAGGTCGCCAACTAGGTTTGGCAAGATTTGGAGGAGGGTTGAGTTTTGGGATTAGGGATATATCACAGAAAGTTGTCTAGTTAGACCTATAGCCAATATTACTTTGGGGGTATAGTTAGAATGTTGTTTTATTTTCAAGAATATGGGTGACAATGAAACTTCTAAAGATAGAGGTGATGGGAAGACAAGAGAAGGAAGGTCCAAGTATTGTCTGTGAGAGAAGCCTCTAAATTTGCACTGCTTTGGGAGATAAGCGATCGTCTATTGTTTTTACCTGTATCAGGGCTAAATGAGATACAAGAATGGTGATGTAGGGTAAAAATCATTTGCGACCGTGTAGAGAAATGTTGGATAAGGGTTGCAGTGATTACAGACAGGATCTGGGTCCTAATTTATTATTATAAGGCAGATGTGCCAGTGGTGAGGCACACCGGTTGGGAATAGTAAAATTACTTTACCTCAATTCTTTCAAAAAGAAAAGCCTTAAAATATGAAAAGAATTCCATAAAAGGTCTTGCAGACTACTCAGATTTTGAATTACCTATAAGAGAGTAGGCCAAAATAATAAGAGGAAGCCATCTCGTGGACAGGTCAGTTTGCAGTAAATGGTCACCAGGTGGTCTGGAAGCCAATACGATGAAACTGACAATAAAACCAGACTTCCAGACAGGAGATTGACCGGCGGAAGCGCAAAGCATTCTTGTCACGGTGACATGATGGGGCATGCTGTAATCGACTCCTGCATAAACATATTGGGGGGAGAAAGAAAAACAGGGTTGAAGAAGACTAGACCACCCTCTCTCTTTAATGACCAGGAACTGACTCGCCTGTGTCTAGTGGTACGTGCTTTGCACGTCTTCTTTAAAGACCAGGAAAAGAGCCACCTGTTCCTAACCTGAGCTCTGGACTGCCCTCTGTATTTAATGACCAGGAAAGGACCGACTTTCCCTTGTGGCACTAACTCTGCACCACCCTCTCCCTTTAATGACAAGAAACAGACCTGCCTGTTCCTAGTGACATAAGCTCTCCACCACCCTCTCTCTTTGACCATAAAAGGACACACCTGTCCCTAGTGGCACGACCTCTGCACCACCCTCTCTCTTTGACCAGTAAAGGACGCACCTGTCCCTAGTGGCAAGACCTCTGCATCACCCTCTCTCTTTGACCAAATAAAGGACACACCTGTCCCTAGTGGCACAACCTCTGCACCACCCTCTCTCTATGACCAGTAAAGGACGCATCTGTCCCTAGGGGCACAAGCTCTGCACCACCCTCTCTCTTTGACCAGTAAAGGACACACCCATCCCTAGTGGCACGACCTCTGCACCACCCTCTCTCTTTGACCATAAAAGGACACACCTGTCCCTAGTGGCACGACCTCTGCACCACCCTCTCTCTTTGACCAGTAAAGGACACACCTGTCCCTAGTGGCACGACCTCTGCACCACCCTCTCCGTTTGACCAGTAAAGGACACACCTGTCCCTAGTGGCACGACCTCTGCACCACCTTCTCTCTTTGACCAGTAAAGGACGCATCTGTCCTTAGGGGCACAAGCTCTGCACCACTGTTGGACCCGTCTGCTTCTGAGAGTCCCCTCACCACTATGATTTATTTTGTTCCCCTGTACCTCCAAAAATTTGTCGCTTTTTATTTTTGTCTACCAGGACTTTTTGTGTGATTGTCTCATGGGGCTAGATGTTCCTTGACACTCAGTTACTCACGAGGTTTCTGGCACCTATGTACAAGGCACCTGGCGAAACCTGTGAGCCTGGAAACTGAGGTTGACAACCTGTGTGTGTGTTCAAACTTAAAATGGTGGACACATATTTCCCTCATGTGAGTGACTCCCATTGGAGCCTACATGAACTTTGGCCTTTTGAGGTTTTGGCGCGCATTCCTGACAGGAATTCCTTTAGTTTCTTCAGGAACACAAAATGGCTGCTCCAGAACCCCAGGATGGTGGCTCTGAAGGACCAGAAAGTACCTCAAAAGTGCCATGTCATGGGCCTACCCAGAGAAGGTTCTAGAACCTTCTGGCTCGTGCTAGCACCCCAGGGCACTGGCTATATAAGGTCCAGTCCCTGGCGGCCATTAGAGATGAAGATCATTCCTGATTCCTGATTTGACCTTGACAAGGAAGGAGTTCTAGACTGACACCAGATTGACACCTGCCCTGTTGACCCCTAAGGCAGCTGGTGACAAAGGCAATAGTGCAGCTAAGGTTGCTGGCGTTGGATGTGACTGGCGTTCCAGTCAACAGCGTGGGCGGTGACCTAGCGCCTGTAGCGCCTGCCCAGCGACCGCCTTGAATTCCCCAAAAGACTGTGGCCAAGTTCGAGTGCCTCTCCGCCCCCCCGGTGGCTGAAGCGGCTGTGGAAGCGAGTCGCTAGGCGAGAGTGACGTCGCCGCGATCGTGATCCCCCCTGAAGTGCCCCCTTCGTGAATAGCGCCTACCGCGAGGAGCTCGGACGTCTCCGAGCCCCATCTGCGAAGAGCGCCTCCTGCGTGGACCGAAGGTGAGGTGGTGCGCCGGGGCGGGGAAGGCCAGCCTGCATTGGGCGGGACTAGCGAGTCAGCCCCTCCTTGTTGACCCGGGAGCTGAAGCTGTGGGCGGGAACCACCCCGAAGAAGGAAGTCGGAGGGAGGTCTGTGGAGCCCCTGCGAGCCCCGTTGCTGGCTAGAGAAGTACTGTGCTTGACTGCATCGTCCGCTACAGCTGATGTGAGGTGGGCCGTGTGTTCCGCTAAAAGACTGCGGTGTGTGAGAGCTAAACAGCGGCATTACTTTGACTGAACTGTGGAGTTTTTGCGACCTCCCCGGCAGCCCGTTCGTCGTCTTAAGACTCTGAACTGGTGCCGCCAGGGTTCTGAGGGTGAACCAGCCCTGTAGGCGAATATTGACCCCCAGCGCTAAGTATAGGTCCTCTCCCGGTGGCAGCCGAGTGTGAATGAGCTGCTAAATGTATTTCCTTGCTTTCTAGATACACGCGTGCGCATCGAGCGGTTACAAAAGAGTCCCAAAAGTAGTTCTGTATCCCGAGAAGCCTGAAAGCCTGTCGGGCTGTCCAACTAACTGTAAGAGTAATCTCTCCTTTCTCCACACTGGAAAAGTGACTGTATTTAAAAGTGATTAATTGGTGGCAGCGATACCAGTCATTGGTGATAACTAAAGTGATATTTAGTCCAGTCATTATTGTGCTAGACATTGCTGATATTTATTGTGATATTTATTCTGGTCATTGATATTATTTATTCTATTTATTCCAGTCATTGCTAAATTAATATTTATTCTACTGTATTCATATCTGCTATTTATCCAGTGTATTTATTCCTTAGAGTCCAACTATTTATTTATTTATGAGAAACCAGTATTCCATTGAACAAATGCTTACCAGAAATGTAACTGTGAAACCCTAAGTGAATTTGCTACAAACCCAGAGAACTTTTATATAAATGAATCGTATTTTTCCATAACAGTGGTGTGGTGTCCTTCTTTTTGTGTGGTGTACAGGGGGTTATTATCGGGTCCAAGCTGGCTTAACACTATAGCCTTCACCTGCCTAGCCACTCGAGTCAAGCTACCTTCCCCCCTTTATGCTGGGCTTGCCCGCGCAGGTCCAACATAAAATTGGTGGCACAGCGGTGGGATTGCGAGCCGTGCTTGTTGTGAACCCCATAATAATTCAGTGTGCCCCACAGGTACACACCCGGAGTTTTCTCCCAGCGGCCCTCTAATTTATCGTTTTGTTTTTTCTAAATTCTTGTCTGGTGGTGGGTGGAAGTGACCCTCAGTTGTCCTTACCTTACAACCTACTTCGTGGTAGTGGTCCACACTTTTCGCTGACGAGATGGAATTCAATATGTCAGAGTTGGAGACCTATACTGTGGCGCAACTCAAGGATTTCTGTCAGGAAAGGGGTGTGTTCGTCAGGCGAGGGGCCAAAAGAGAGGAGCTCCGTACTAGTCTGCGAGCCTGGGTGGAGGCACACATGGAGGGAACGGTGGAGGAGGAGGAATTTGACAGAGATACTGTTGTTGAGGTAGTGACTGCAGGTCCCCCGGGGGTGGGTGAAATGTCAATTAGCCCCAAGGAAACTTCACGGGAGGGCAGCAGTGTATCCTCTAGAGGGTTGTCTGAAACTGAATTGGCCGACAGGAGGGAAGAAAGACATCTGAGGTTAGAGTTGGCTAGGTTGGAGCTGGAAGGGAGGAGGATGGAACACGAGTTCAGGCTAAAGGAACTTGACCTCAAGTCCCGTAACAACACTCCGGAGGGTGTCGAGTCTCAGGAATTTGCCAGGGAGCCCAGACCTCATTTACCTAAGGACGTGGTCGCCAGCTACACTGCTGGAGACGACATTGCTAAATGGCTGACAGCCTATGAGGTCTCCTTAAGAGCCCATGGGATCCATGAGAAGCATTGGGGTGGTGGATTGTACCGGTACATGCCTCCGACAGGTAGGGATGCCTTATTGGCCCTCGACCGGGAGGAACAGGTAAATTACCCCGCCATGAAGGTGGCGCTCATCAGGAAGTTTGGGTTGACCCCCGAGAAATACCGGCAAAGGTTCAGGGGCAGCCACCAGCTGAGCTCACAAAATTGGGTTGACTTCCTGGATTATGCCAAGAAAGCCCTGGAAGGGTGGGTCCAAGGTAGTGAGGTGGAGGACTATCACGGGTTGTATGACTTGATACTCAAGGAACATCTACTCGAGAAATGTCTTCCCGAGCTGAGGCAACACCTGGTAGACAGCAAACTTACTTGCCCCCGTAAGCTTGCTGAGGAGGCGGACGTCTGGGTAAGTACCAGAGTGTCCACGAGGGGGACGGGAGGAGAAACTCAGAAGTCCGGACAGGGCGCTCCCCAGAGGAAAGAGGGGGGAGATAACAAGAAGCAGGAGTTCTCCAAAGGCCCCCAAAATAGCTTTAAGGGGAAAAACACCTTCTCCAACTCTAAGGCTAACCCGCAGAAGAACCCTAATCCTGGCCAGAGTCAGCAGCCAAGGGTTGTCCATTGCTTTGAGTGCGGTGGTATTGGACATTATAAGGGAGACGTGAAATGCCCAAAGAGACCACCCCCTCCCACTGGAGGAAAGGCCCCGGGAGTCGCTAGTGCAGCGCTTGGGGAGGAGATGTCCTTGAGTAAGGGAAGGGAGTGGGCGGGAGTCACCTTAGTGTCCCTGGGTAATCGGGAGATGGTTCCAAAGATCCAGGTGCCCGCGAATACTGCCAAGTATGGGCAATGGGTCACCATCAATGGCCATAGAGGGGAGGCTCTGAGAGATACAGGAGCCAGTGTGACTATAGTTAGGAGTCATCTGGTATCCTCAGAGCAGGTGATTCCAGGCGTACTTCATCCGGCCGCGATGGCTGACGGCCGAACGAGCCACTATCCTGTGGCCGAGGTTCCCTTTGAGTGGGGAGGGGTTGCAGGTTCACTTCGAGTTGCCGTAAGCCCCGCCGTGCCAGTCGATTGTTTGCTGGGCAATGATATGGAGCACAATGCTTGGAAGGAGGTGGAATACCGGACTCATTCTGAGATGCTGGGTACACCTGAATGGGCCTGTGTGAGTACCAGGTCGGCGGCTGCTCAGAAGGAGAAGTCGCGTGGGTTGGAGCCTGGAACAATGGCCCACCCAGCTGCCGAAGAGGGAGCATCTCGAGGACAGGAGGAGCCTGCCTCGGTGTCCGTGCCCCGTGAGACGGATAGGCCACCGGAGGAGGTGGACCCGGAGTCCGCGGAGGAGGACATGGTTCCGTTGGAGGACCTGCCTATCCCTGCCGAGTGGCGAGTGGAAGGAGGACCGTCCAGGGAGGAACTGAGCAAGGGACAGAGGGATTGTCCCACCCTCGAGGGTCTGAGGCAACAGGCTGAAGCCCAGGCAGCAGGTAACCAGTCTGGGAACTATCGTGTTTACTGGGAGGATGGTCTCCTCTACAGTGAGCCCAGGGCGCCAGTGCACGGATTGTCACGGGCCCTGGTAGTCCCACAGTGTTACCGAGCCTTCTTGCTAGAGTTGGCTCATGAGATTCCATTGGCAGGACACTTGGGTCAGGACAAGACCTTTGCCCGGCTTGTCCCCCACTTTTATTGGCCTCGGATGAGGGTGGCGTCCGACACATATTGTCGGACGTGTGTGTCATGCCAAGCCAGTGGGAAAACAGGGATGAAGCTAAAGGCTCCCCTGGAACCACTTCCCGTCGTTGGCACCCCCTTTGAAAGGGTGGGCATCGACATTGCTGGGCCCCTTGATCCACCGACATCATCCGGTCACAGGTTTATCCTGGTACTGGTGGATCATGCCACAAGGTATCCAGAGGCTATACCTCTGAGAACCATCACTGCACCGGTGGTGGCGAAGGCCCTGATGGGGATCTTTACCCGAGTGGGTTTCCCCAAAGAAGTTGTGTCTGACAGGGGGACCAACTTCATGTCAGCATACATGCGGGCAATGTGGAAGGAGTGTGGAGTGACCTACCGGTTCACCACTCCTTATCACCCACAGGCCAATGGCCTCGTGGAGAGATTCAACAAGACGTTGAAGGGTATGATCAGAAGTCTACCCGAAAGCCTGCGGAGGAAATGGGACGTCCTCCTACCCTGTTTGCTCTTTTCCTACAGGGAAGTGCCACAGAAGGGAGTGGGTTTCAGCCCCTTCGAGCTTCTGTACGGGCACCCTGTACGTGGACCTCTCAGCCTGGTGCGAGACTCCTGGGAAAAGTCTCCCCGGAAAGTCCCCCAGGATGTGGTGAGCTACATGCTGGCCTTCCGAAGCCAAATGGCTAAGTTGTGGAAGCAGGCTTCTGACAACTTGGAAGCCAGCCAGTCTGTGATGAAAGCGTGGTATGACCACAATGCTCACCCGGTGGAGTTGGAGCCTGGCCAGAAGGTGTGGGTGATGGAGCCTGGAGAGCTGAGTGCCCTCCAGGATCGGTGGACAGGCCCCTTTGAGGTGTTGGAAAAGATGGGCAAGGCCACCTATTTGGTGGACGTGAAAACCCCTCGGCATCCGCATCGGGTGTTACATGCCAACCGCCTCAAACCCCACTACGAGAGGCCCGAAGTCACGTTAATCATGGTGACTGATGGATCGGAGGAAGAGGACACTGAGCCTCTCCCCGACCTGTTTGCGTCTCAAGAGAAGGATGGGTCAGTGGAGGGAGTGAAACTCTCACCATCTTTGACTTCTGAGCAGCAGGAGGAATGTCGCCAGGTCTTGGGGTCATTCGCTCCTCTGTTCTCCCTTGTTCCGGGTAAGACCCACCTGTGTACCCATGATGTGGACACAGGAGACAGCCCACCTGTGAAGTCCAAGTCTTACCGGCTGTCTGACAAGGTGAAGGCCAGCATCCGAAGCGAGGTAGCCAAGATGCTGGAGCTAGGAGTCATCGAACCCTCAAGTAGCCCTTGGTCTAGCCCGGTGGTTTTGGTTCCCAAACCTGCGCCACCTGGCACCACGCCCGAATTGCGATTCTGCGTGGACTACCGAGGACTCAATTCGGTCACGAAGACCGATGCTCATCCGATCCCTAGGGCGGATGAATTGATTGACCGGTTGGGAGCTGCCCAATATCTCAGTACCCTTGACCTCACCGCAGGGTATTGGCAGATTCCCATGACTGATGGAGCCAAGGAAAGGTCAGCCTTCTCCACACCTGATGGATACTACCAGTTCTGTATGATGCCCTTTGGGCTCAAGAACGCTCCTGCAACATTCCAGCGACTGGTGAACATGATCCTCACCGGAATGGAGTCCTTCTCAGCTGCTTACTTAGATGACATCGCTGTCTTCAGTAACAGTTGGGAGGATCACTTGCAGCATTTGCAGGCTGTTCTCCAGGCCCTGGAACGGGCTGGCTTAACGATCAAGGCCAGCAAATGTCAGATTGGGCAGGGGTCGGTGGTGTACTTAGGTCACTTGGTGGGCAGGGGAGCGGTGCAACCCCTTCAGGCAAAGATTGAGGCAATCATGGCCTGGAAACCCCCCAAGACTCAGACTGAGGTCCGAGCCTTCCTGGGCCTCACAGGTTACTACAGACGGTTCGTGAAAGGGTATGGCACTATCGTGGCACCCCTTACAGAACTCACGTCCAAGAAGCAACCCAGGAGAGTCATTTGGACGGAGGCTTGCCAGCGAGCCTTCGACACTCTGAAACAAGCATTGTGTAAAGCTCCAGTCCTGAAGGCTCCAGATTTCACGAGAGAGTTCATTGTCCAGACAGATGCATCCGACATTGGCATTGGGGCGGTGTTATCGCAACTCAATGAAGAGGGTCTGGATCAACCCGTGGTCTTTCTGTCACGAAGACTGCTTCCCCGGGAACAGAAATGGAGTACCATTGAGCGGGAAGCCTTTGCGGTGGTCTGGGCACTGAAGAAGCTGCGACCATACTTGTTTGGCTCGCACTTCCTGGTTCAGACAGACCACCGACCCCTTCGTTGGCTCATGCAAATGAAGGGGGAAAACCCCAAACTGTTGAGGTGGTCTATCTCCCTACAGGGAATGGACTTTCGGGTGGAACACCGACCCGGAGTTGACCACGCCAATGCAGACGGTCTCTCCAGGTATTTCCGCCTTAGTGTTGAGAACTCCCAAGGGGTTGGGTAGCTCTCCCCACTTTCAGCTGGGGGGGACGCGTGTTGGACCCGTCTGCTTCTGAGAGTCCCCTCACCACTATGATTTATTTTGTTCCCCTGTACCTCCAAAAATTTGTCGCTTTTTATTTTTGTCTACCAGGACTTTTTGTGTGATTGTCTCATGGGGCTAGATGTTCCTTGACACTCAGTTACTCACGAGGTTTCTGGCACCTATGTACAAGGCACCTGGCGAAACCTGTGAGCCTGGAAACTGAGGTTGACAACCTGTGTGTGTGTTCAAACTTAAAATGGTGGACACATATTTCCCTCATGTGAGTGACTCCCATTGGAGCCTACATGAACTTTGGCCTTTTGAGGTTTTGGCGCGCATTCCTGACAGGAATTCCTTTAGTTTCTTCAGGAACACAAAATGGCTGCTCCAGAACCCCAGGATGGTGGCTCTGAAGGACCAGAAAGTACCTCAAAAGTGCCATGTCATGGGCCTACCCAGAGAAGGTTCTAGAACCTTCTGGCTCGTGCTAGCACCCCAGGGCACTGGCTATATAAGGTCCAGTCCCTGGCGGCCATTAGAGATGAAGATCATTCCTGATTCCTGATTTGACCTTGACAAGGAAGGAGTTCTAGACTGACACCAGATTGACACCTGCCCTGTTGACCCCTAAGGCAGCTGGTGACAAAGGCAATAGTGCAGCTAAGGTTGCTGGCGTTGGATGTGACTGGCGTTCCAGTCAACAGCGTGGGCGGTGACCTAGCGCCTGTAGCGCCTGCCCAGCGACCGCCTTGAATTCCCCAAAAGACTGTGGCCAAGTTCGAGTGCCTCTCCGCCCCCCCGGTGGCTGAAGCGGCTGTGGAAGCGAGTCGCTAGGCGAGAGTGACGTCGCCGCGATCGTGATCCCCCCTGAAGTGCCCCCTTCGTGAATAGCGCCTACCGCGAGGAGCTCGGACGTCTCCGAGCCCCATCTGCGAAGAGCGCCTCCTGCGTGGACCGAAGGTGAGGTGGTGCGCCGGGGCGGGGAAGGCCAGCCTGCATTGGGCGGGACTAGCGAGTCAGCCCCTCCTTGTTGACCCGGGAGCTGAAGCTGTGGGCGGGAACCACCCCGAAGAAGGAAGTCGGAGGGAGGTCTGTGGAGCCCCTGCGAGCCCCGTTGCTGGCTAGAGAAGTACTGTGCTTGACTGCATCGTCCGCTACAGCTGATGTGAGGTGGGCCGTGTGTTCCGCTAAAAGACTGCGGTGTGTGAGAGCTAAACAGCGGCATTACTTTGACTGAACTGTGGAGTTTTTGCGACCTCCCCGGCAGCCCGTTCGTCGTCTTAAGACTCTGAACTGGTGCCGCCAGGGTTCTGAGGGTGAACCAGCCCTGTAGGCGAATATTGACCCCCAGCGCTAAGTATAGGTCCTCTCCCGGTGGCAGCCGAGTGTGAATGAGCTGCTAAATGTATTTCCTTGCTTTCTAGATACACGCGTGTGCATCGAGCGGTTACAAAAGAGTCCCAAAAGTAGTTCTGTATCCCGAGAAGCCTGAAAGCCTGTCGGGCTGTCCAACTAACTGTAAGAGTAATCTCTCCTTTCTCCACACTGGAAAAGTGACTGTATTTAAAAGTGATTAATTGGTGGCAGCGATACCAGTCATTGGTGATAACTAAAGTGATATTTAGTCCAGTCATTATTGTGCTAGACATTGCTGATATTTATTGTGATATTTATTCTGGTCATTGATATTATTTATTCTATTTATTCCAGTCATTGCTAAATTAATATTTATTCTACTGTATTCATATCTGCTATTTATCCAGTGTATTTATTCCTTAGAGTCCAACTATTTATTTATTTATGAGAAACCAGTATTCCATTGAACAAATGCTTACCAGAAATGTAACTGTGAAACCCTAAGTGAATTTGCTACAAACCCAGAGAACTTTTATATAAATGAATCGTATTTTTCCATAACAGTGGTGTGGTGTCCTTCTTTTTGTGTGGTGTACAGGGGGTTATTATCGGGTCCAAGCTGGCTTAACACTATAGCCTTCACCTGCCTAGCCACTCGAGTCAAGCTACCTTCCCCCCTTTATGCTGGGCTTGCCCGCGCAGGTCCAACAACCACCCTCTCTCTTTGACCAGTAAAGGACACACCAGTCCCTAGGGGCACGAGCTCTGTACCCCCTCTCTCTTTGACCGGTAAAGGATGTACCTGACACCAGCGGCACAACCTCTGCACTGCGCTATCTCTTTGAAGGACAGTAAGGGCCCCACCTGTCTCTAGCCTGGAGCCCTGTAATCCCTCCATTTCCAACAACCAGGTAAAGACCATGCAAATCCTAGAAACCTTGGGCTATATAACCCTACTTTTAAGGATCACGAATAATAAAATCTCCTGCAACCAGTGGCCAGGAGCTATTGACTTCCTCTCAGTCTAAGGGCCAGTAAAGCACTGGACCAGCTTGACCCTAGTGACATATATATCTCAGCATCTCCTTATCGACTAATGACCAGGGCACTGCCTGGTGACAAGGAGCTATGTAAACACCAGAAGCTAGACCTTTCTGACACCCTCTCTCTATATCTAATGTCCAGGACTGGACTCACCAGCCCTTAGTGGTGATTGTAGGGGGGCTGTGTCACTAGTAGCTTTATATTTGAACAGAGCAGCCTATCTTCAGCAAACTAGACCTAAAATAGACACTTGAGTCAGTGCAAAGGAATCTCTCTTTGCAAGTCAGTTTAGTGTACAGACATCTTACTGCTGTCTCTGCTTGATATACGGTGTAATGCTAGCTGCTGAGAAATGCTCCCTTTAGTTGGCTCTTGTCTAGCTTGACACCTTTGCTCTCTCCTGCTGCAAGGGTCATATTGCTGGTGGTGCTCTCTTCACTTAGATTTGCTCCTGCCAGATGGTAGTGGTCCAGTCGGGTACCCCTGGTAACCTTGGTTGGCTATGCTCTCTTCGTCTGCCCACCCCCTCTGGCTGCTTGTTCTCTAGCCTTTTGTGCCCCAGTCAGAAGGCGGTGGTTCAGTTCTATCTCCTTGGCTGCGCTCCCTTCTGCTGCCTAACCTATTGTGCTCTATTTGTTGTGCTCTAGTCAGATGGCTGTGGTTCTGTTCTTGTTTATTGGCTGTGCTCCCTGCTGCTGTACACCCTCTCATGCTATATTCTGCTGTGGCTGTGCTCTCTTTTCCTGGCTGTACAACATGTTAGTGGCTTTGATCAAACTTGCTATTCATGAGCCTAAATTTGTGTCTGCTCCATCATACTGGCTATGCTCCCAGATGCTAGATGCTCTGCCTGCTCATTCTGTGCCTTGCAGCAGGCTCTGTTCCATCTGGACATCTCTGCTCACTGCTGTTACCTCAGTGATACTCTGCTGGTTGTTCTTCCTTCAGCTGGCTCCAGTCCCTATAAGCAACTATGCTCCCTTCTGGTAACTGGGTTATTTAAAGACGTTAGGGTTCCCTTTAGATGTCACTGCTTCAGCAGGCCGGTTGTGCTCCCTCTGTCATCTTTACTTACTGCTTCTGAGCAGCTCCTACCTGCTGCTTATGCTCTCTCGGCTGGCTGCTGTCCCCTCAGACCATGCAGCTAGATGTCTCTTATAATTTTACTTGTATGCTGTCCATCTTGTATCATCATGTCCCCTCGTTCTGCTTGGTGCTTTGCCCATTTCAGCTCACATCCAGCCTGTTGCCACTCGGGCTGTGTTTATGCATGCTGGTGGTTTTTCCTTTAAAAATGGAATTAACTTTAATACTTGATGGATATAACCTCCAAAAATTGTCTTATTTTTGTGCATTAGCAACAC
Organism: Lissotriton vulgaris; assembly: GCF_964263255.1. NCBI lineage: Eukaryota > Metazoa > Chordata > Amphibia > Caudata > Salamandridae > Lissotriton > Lissotriton vulgaris. The sequence goes on from NC_141694.1 coordinate 990,140,738, forward strand.
CAACACCAGCTGCCACAACAGCAGTAACAACTGCAGCAACAACAGCCACCACTACAGCTGACACTACAGCAGCACCAACCGTTGGTACAACAGCAGCAACAACAGCTGATACAACAGCAACAACTGCTGTCACTACAGCAGCTACAACAGCTGGTACAACTGCAGCAACAACAGCCATCACTACAGCTGCCACTACAGAACCAAAAACAGTAGCTACCACTGCAGCCACAATAGCAATACCAACAATAGGCACAACTACAGCCACAACAGCAGCAACAACAGATACAACACCAGCCCCAACAACAGGTGAAACTACAGCTGCCACTACAGCAGCAACAACTGCTGCTACGACAGCAGCAACAACGGCTGCTACAACAGAAGCAACAACGGATGATACAACAGCAACAACTGCTGTTACTACAGAAGCTACAACAGCTGGTACAACTGCAGCAACAACAGCCATCACTACAGCTGCCACTACAGAACCAACAACAGTAGCTACCACTGCAGCCACAACAGAAATACCAACAATAGCCACAACTGCAGCCACATCAGCAGCAACAACAGATACAACAACAGCCCCAACAACAGGTGAAACTACAGCTGCCACTACAGCAGCAACAATGGCTGCTACAACAGCAGTAACAATGGCTACTACAACAGCAAAAACTGCTGCCATTACAGCAGCTACAATGGCTGGTACAACTGCAGCAACAACAGCCATCACTACAGCTGACACTACAGAACCAACAACAGTAGCTACCACTGCAGCCACAACAACAATAGCAACAATAGCCACAACTGCAGCCACAACAGCAGCAACAACAGATACAACAACAGCCCCAACAACAGGTGAAACTACAGCTGCCACAACAGCAGCAACAACGGCTGCTACAACAGCAGCAACAACGGCTGCCACAACAGCAGCAACAACGGCTGATACAACAGCAACAACTGCTGTCACTACAGCAGCTACAACAGCTGGTACAACTGCAGCAACAACAGCTATCACTACAGCTGCCACTACAGAACTAACAACAGTAGCTACCACTGCAGCCACAACAGCAATAACAACAATAGCCACAACTGCAGCCACAACAGCAGCAACAACGGATACAACAACAGCCCCAACAACAGGTGAATGCGTTAATAATATATTTTCAGTCAGTACCCCCCCACAGCCCGCCCCCACAATGCACTGCCAGCTACATACCACACCATTACCACTTTGATGCTTGGTAGGCGTGGCTCATTTATCTATCATTTTGCTTTCTGATATGCTGGGGTTTGCGATTATCCCTAGTACTTCAGTGATGTAACACTGATAGCAACCCCCACCAGGAAAATTGTCCCATCTCCCCTGAATGTTCTAATCATAACTTTTTGTCTCCACAGTTGGACAAACCTCACCAGATACTACAACTGCAGCTGCCAGTAAGTTAAGCCTCTTATTCCTTTCCTTTCTTTACATTACTACTTCTTTTAGACACATTTCTTGAAGTCTTTACAAACACACCTAGGCGCTGGTTCATTGAACACCTTCCCTCCATTTCTAGCGCCTTGAAACAAATCAGGCATCTCCTTTCTCAGGGCTCAGCTTTTAAACCTTTTTGCCTTCCTGCTTCTCCATCACCCACCCCCTTTCTGCCATATTTATGTACTCCACTAGACCAATCAGCACCCTCCAAACACACTTTATCCTAATCCAAATGCCACTAAATATTGATTATGTTTAAGAATCATCCATCCGAGGTTGCACCATCTAAAGAAAGACACACCATTGAATGCAGGTCTGTGCCCCTGACCTTTAACACCAAGATGGAGTTAGCCTAAGTCTGGTGACCTGCAGCCCCTCCCCCCTTTAATGGAAAAGAGAAGATGTCTCTACTCCAAGTCTGCCTAGTAGTAGCCCATTATTTATGTTTAGTAGTCTGTGGTCTTTGCTGCACCCACTTGTGCCTGGGTTGTGCCCTCAAGCCCAGAAATGACTAAATCAAAGGAATGAAGGGATGCTGCTGACACTAATTAAAAACTAGCATACTGTCTTCTATATATTGTTCCTCCCATTGGTGCAAAGCAACAGGCAAAGTAAACAGCTAGTCCAGTTATATATTGTATATTATGTAAGTTATGCTCCATAAGCTATCATGAATGTATACATTGTCCCTGCTTAAGTAACATAAACGCTCATCTGTAGAAACGTAGAATGGTACTTAGTCTGAACAAATGCTCCTCTTGACTTCCACTGGAGGTGAGGCAAAAGGTGCACTACACAGCCAACACGTATTTCGCCCTTCTAATGCACACAGACTTGGGGCTTCCTCAGGGTTACAGCAATAATCAACACATATATAAGATAAACAGTGGTCACACTAATGTCACCGGAATTGTGCTAATCAACTTATATAATTGTCTAATTTATGAGATAGTGTATAAAGCATGAGATAAGCTATTTTTGGAGCTAAAAAAACTAATTTTAAAGTGAAAAAAAGTACTGATCATAATTAGAAATGGAGAGCAAGGAATTTCTAAAGGAAAAATGCAGTAGGTTCTTGAGTAAAGTTTTCTACTAGAACTGAGTTCACCCAGAGTACTGAACCCCAAAGGAGTTTCTCTATAGTAATCACTCTCATAGTAATGGAGGGGATCTACTGCTAAAATGAGGGCAGTGCGTAAATGAAGTATAAACTCAGATTTGAGTGGGCAGTAACAATAGCGGAGTGTTTATGGATGACTGTAATTGCGGGTATTACACAAATTATTATACAAAACAGGATATTGTACATAGTATTATACAAAAACAGGTTTGAATCAAATTCTTTGGGGTAAGTGGCAGAGCGTGGAAAACCGTGAGTGGTGCTTGGATAAAGGGGTTGGAGGTCCCCAACTAGGTTTGGCAAGATTTGGAGGAGGGTTGAGTTTTGGGGTTAGGGATATATCACAGAAAGTTGTCTAGTTAGACCTATAGCCAATATTACTTTGGGGGTATAGTTAGAATGTTGTTTTATTTTCAAGAATATGGGAGACAATGAAACTTCTAAAGATAGAGGTGATGGGAAGACAAGAGAAGGAAGGTCCAAGTATTGTCTGTGAGAGAAGCCCCTAAATTGGCACTGCTTTGGGAGATAAGCAATCGTCTATTGTTTTTACCTGTATCAGGGCTAAATGAGATACAAGAATGGCGATATAGGGTCAAAATCATTTGTGACCCTGTAGAGAAATGTTGGATAAGGGTTGCAATGATTACAGACAGGATCTGGGTCCTAATTTATTATTATAAGGCAAATGTGCCAGTGGTGAGGCACACCTGTTGGGAATAGTAAAATTACTTTACCTCAATTCTCTCAAAAAGAAAAGCCTTAAAACATAAAAAGAATTCCATTAAAGGTCTTGCAGACTACTCAGATTTTGAATTACCTATGAGAGAGTAGGCCAAAATATTCAGAGGAAGCCATCTCGTGGACAGGTCAGTTTGCAGTAAATGGTCACCAGGTGGTCTGGAAGCCAATACGACGAAACTGACAATAAAACCAGACTTCCAGACAGGAGATTGACCGGCGGAAGCGCAAAGCATTCTTGTCACAGTGACATGATGGGGCATGCTTTAATCGAATCCTGCATAAATATATTGGGAGGAGAAAAAAAAACAGGGTTGAAGAACATTAGACCACCCTCTCTCTTTAATGACCAGGAACTGACTCGCCTGTGTCTAGTGGTACGTGCTTTGCATGGCCATCTTTCTTTAAAGGCCAGGAAAAGACCCACCTGTTCCTAACCTGAGCTCTGGACTGCCCTCTGTATTTAATGACCAGGAAAGGGCCGACTTTCCCTTGTGGCACGAACTCTACACCACCCTCTCCCTTTAATGACAAGAAACAGACCCGCCTGTTCCTAGTGACATGAGCTCTCCACCACCCTCTCTCTTTGACCATAAAAGGACACACCTGTCCCTAGTGGCACGACCTCTGCGCCACGCTCTCTCTTTGACCAGTAAAGGACGCACCTGTCCCTAGGGAGCCCTGCAGTCCCCGAGCCCTGGAGCCCCCAAAGCCCTGCAGCCCAGGGGCCCTGCAGCCCCGGAGCCCTGAAGTCCCCGAGCTCCGGAGCCCCAGAGCACTGCAGCCCCGGAGCCCTGCAAGGGCAGGCGGGAGCCCTCCCGCGGAGGCTCAGGGCAAGCAGATTGGCGTCATTTCCGTCCCGGCTATCTGGTCGCCCCTCTTGCCTCGGCCATCTGGTCGCGCCCAATGCTTTCCTATGGGGCGACCAGATGGCCGGGCTTCCTTGGAAGTCCCGATGAGGTGCCATTCGCCTCCCGGATCCCAGGTAGGGCTCCAGGAGGTTGCGCACGTTTGCGCCCTGGGTCCCCTCTGTCACCTTGAGGGCACGGATTACAAGAAAGGGGGGTCATTTTCCTCCGGATTACTAGGGGCAAGGGTATACCCGGACACCCTCCCGGGCAGGCGGTTCCCTGCCGGGGACCAGATGGGCTGTGTTCCCAGGCAACACCTCCCAGGCATCCGGGGCTCCCTCCTTCGGCCCGCGGCATGGCAAAGTACCCGGGACGGGCTCCATGGGTCCCGGGCCCTGCAACCCTGGAGGCCCGCAGCCCTGCAGCCCCAGAGCCCTGCAGTCCCCGAGCCCTGAAGCCCCGGAGCCCCGGAGCCCTGCAGTCCCCGAGCCCTGCAGCCCCGGAGCCCAGCAGCCCGGGAGCCCTGGAGCCCCGGAGCCCTGCAGCCCCCGGAGCCCTGCAGCCCCGAGCCCTGGAGCCCTGGAGTCCCGGAGCCCTGCAGCCCCAGAGCCCCGGAATCCTGCAGCCCTGGAGCCCCGGAGCCCTGGAGCCCCGGAGCCCTGGAGCCCCAGACCCCCTGAGCCCTGGAGCCCTGGAGCCCTGGAGCCCTGGAGCCCTGGAGCCTCAGAGCCGTGCGGCCCCAGAGCCCCGGAAGGGCAGGCAGGAGCCCTTCCGCTGAGGCTTGGGGCAGGCAGATTGTCATCATGTCGGTCCCGGCCATCTGGTCGCATCTTTCCACTCAGACATCTGGTCGCACCCAATGCTTCCCAATGGGGCGACCAGATGGCCGGGCTTCCCTGGATGTTCCGATGAGGTGACATTCACCTCCCAGATCCCAGCCAGGGCTCCAGGAGGTCAGGCACATTGGTGCCCTGGGTCCCTTCCGTCACTCGGCACGCACTGGTTCCCAGAAAGAGGGGTAGCCTTCCTCCAGATTACTAGAGGCAAGGGTATGCCCGGACTCCCTTCCGGGGCTGGCGGTTCCCTGCCAGGGACCAGATGGGCGATGACCAGGCAACACCTCCCAGGCATCCGGGGCTCCCTCCTCCAGCCTGCGGCGTGGCAAAGTACCCAGGACGGGCTCCATGGGTCCCGGGATGTCCCCCCCCTGCCTGAGGCCCAGCCTGGGGTTTCAGAGCCCCCCTGAGTTCTGCGGCCCCGGAGCCCTGGAGCCCTGGAGCCCTGGAGCCCTGGAGCCCTGCGGCCCAGGAGCCCTGCAGTCCTGGAGCCCGTGAGCCGTGGAGCCCGTGAGCCCTGGAGCCCCGGAGCCCTGCAGCCCCGGAGCCCTGCAGCCCCGGAGCCCTGCAGCCCGGGCGCCCTGCAGCCCAGGAGCCCTGCAGTCCGGGAGCCCTGCAGCCCTGGAGCCCTGGAGCCCTGGAGCCCTGGAGCCCCAGGAGCCCTGCAGTTCCCGAATCCCGGAGCCCTGTAGCCCTGTAGCCCCGGAGCCCTGCAGCCCTAAAGCCCCGGAGCATCGGAGCACCAGGGCCCTGCGGCCCCCAGCCCCGGAGCCCTTCAGCCCTGCAGCCCCGGAGCCCTGCTGCCCCGGAGCCCTGCAGGGGCAGGCGGGAACCCTCCCGCGGAGGCTCGGGGCAGGCAGATTGGCGTCATTTTAGTCCCGGTCATCTGGCCGCCCCTCTCGCCTCGGCCATCTGGTCGCGCCCAATGCTTTCCTATGGGGCAACCAGATGGCCGGGCTTCCCTGGAAGTCCAGATGAGGTGCCATTCGCCTCCCATATCCCAGGCAGGGCTCCAGGAGGTCGGGCACGTTTGCGCCCTGGGTCCCCTCTCTCACCTCGAGTGCACGGATTACAAGAAACGGGGGTAATTTTCCTCTGGATTACTAGGGGCAAGGGTATGCCCGGACACCCTCCTGGGCCTGGTGGTTCCCTGCTGGGGACCAGATGGCCTGTGTTCCCGGGCAACACCTCCCAGGCGTCCGGGGCTCCCTCCTCCGGCCCGCAGCGTGGCAAAGTACCCGGGACGGGCTCCATGGGTCCCGGGCCCTGAAACTCCAGAGCCCCGCAGCCACGGGGCCCTGCAGCCCCAGAGCCCTGCAGCCTCGGGCCCTGCAGCCCTGCAGGCCCGGAGCCCCGGACCCATGCAGCCCCGGAGCGTGGGCAGGCGGGAGCCCTACCACAAAGGCCTCGGGATGGGCAGCCCTTTCGGTCCCGGCCATCTGATCGCCCCTCTCGCCTCGGCCATCTGGTCGCGCCCAATGCTTTCCTATGGGGCGACCAGATGGCCGGGCTTCCCTGGAAGTCCAGATGAGGAGCCATTCACCTCCCGGATCCCAGGCAGGGCTCCAGGAGGTCAGGCACGTTTGCGCCCTGGGTCCCCTCTGTCACCTTGCGGGCATGGATTACAAGAAAGGTGGGTCATTTTCCTCCGGATTAGTAGGGGCAAGGGTATGCCCGGACACCCTCCTGGGGCTGGTGGTTCCCTGCTGGGGACCAGATGGGCTGTGTTCCCAGGCAACACCTCCCAGGCATCCGGGGCTCCCTCCTCCGGCCCACGGCATGGCAAAGTACCCGGGACGGGCTCCATGGGTCCCGGGCCCTGCAACCCTGGAGCCCCGCAGCCCTGCAGCCCCGGAGCCCTGCAGTCCCCGAGCCCTGGAGCCCAGGAGCCCCAGAGCCCTGCAGTCCCCGAGCCCTGCAGCCCCGAAGCCCTGCAGCCCGGGAGCCCTGGAGCCCTGGAGCCCCGGAGCCCCGGAGCCCTGCAGCCCCCGGAGCCCTGCAGCCCCCGGAGCCCTGCAGCCCCCGGAGCCCTGTAGCCTCAAAGCCATGGAGCCCTGGAGCCTCAGAGCCCTGCGGCCCCGGAGCCCCGGAAGGGCAGGCGGGAGCCCTCCCGCTGGGGCTCGGGGCAGGCAGATTGGCGTCATGTCGGTCCCAGCCATCTGGTCGCATCTTTCCACTCAGACATCTGGTCGCACCCAAAGCTTCCCAATGGGGCGACCAGATGGCCGGGCTTCCCTGGAAGTTCCGATGAGGTGACATTCGCCTCCCGGATCCCAGCCAGGGCTCCAGGAGGTCAGGCACATTGGCGCCCAGGGTCCCTTCCGTCACTCGGCACGCACGGGTTCCCAGAAAGAGGAGTAGCCTTCCTCCGGATTACTAGGGGCAAGGGTATGCCCGGACACCCTTCCAGGGCTGGCTGTTCCCTGCCAGGGACTAGATGGGCGATGACCGGGCAACACCTCCCGGCGTCCAGGGCTCCCTCCTCCAGCCTGCGGCGTGGCAAAGTACCCGGGACGGGCTCCATGGGTCCCGGGCCGTCCCCCCATACCTGAGGCCCAGCGTGGGGTTTCAGAGTACCCCTGAGGCCTGCGGCCCCGGAGCCCTAGAGCCCCGGGGCCCTGGAGCCCTGGAGCCCTGTAGCCCAGGAGCCCTGCAGTCCTGGAGCCTGTGAGCCCTGGTGCCCATGAGCCCTGGAGCCCCGGAGCCCTGCAGCCCCCGAGCCCTGCAGCCCCGGAGCCCTGCAGCCAGGGAGCCCTGCAGCCCAGGATCCCTGCAGCCCTGGAGCCCTGGAGCCCCGGGAGCCCTGCAATCCCCGAGCCCCGGAGCCCGGGAGCCCTACAGCCCCGGAGCATCGGAGCCCAAGGGCCCTGCAGTCCCGCAGCCCCGGAGCCCGGTAGCCCTGCAGCCCTGCAGCCCGGCAGCACTGCAGCCCTGCATCCCCGGAGCCCTTCAGCCCTGCAGCCCCGGAGCCCTGCAGTCCCCGAGCCCCGGAGCCTTTCAGCCCCCGAGCCCTGCAAGGGCAGGCGGGAGCCCTCCTGCGGAGGCTCGGGGCAGGCAGATTGGCGTCATTTCGGTCCCGGTCATCTGGTCGCCCCTCTCGCCTCGGCCATCTGGTCGCACCCAATGCTTTCCTATGGGGCGACCAGATGGCCGGGCTTCCCTGGAAGTCCAGATGAGGTGCCATTCGCCTCCCGGATCCCAGGCAGGGCTCCAGGAGGTCGGGCACGTTTGCACCCTAGGTCCCCTCTGTCACCTCGAGTGCACGGATTATAAGAAAGGGGGGTAATTTTCCTCCGGATTACTAGGGGCAAGGGTATGCCCGGACACCCTCCTGGGGCTGGTGGTTCCCTGCCGGGGACCAGATGGGCTGTGTTCCCGGGCAACACCTCCCAGGCGTCCGGGGCTCCCTCCTCCAGCCCGCAGCGTGGCAAAGTACCCGGAACGGGCTCTATGGGTCCCGAGCCCTGCAACACCGGAGCCCCAGAGCCCCGCAGCCCTGGGGCCCTGCAGCCCCAGTGCCCTGCAGCCCCATGGCCCTGCAGCCCCAGAGCCCTGCAGCCCGGGACGGGGTTCCGTTGTGCCCGGGGAGCCTCCCCTTGCTTGGCTGGGTTCAGGAGATGATAGTAAGCTACTGCAGTATATGAAAAATGTGAAATGTGCAAAAGTATATAACCAAAATAGTGTATTATTTAAATACTTTATATCTACCAGGAACTTGGAGCCCCAATGTGCACTGGAAGAAGTAAAATGTCTTTATCCCAGCAATGCGTGGGAGACGACCTCACCTCACCCGGCAACTGCTCGGGAATATGAGGCCCTGCTCTGTCCGTCGGTACCTCTCACTGTCATCCGACAAGCTTTCACGTTTTTCATATGCTGCAGTAGCTTACTATCATCTAGGTCCTGAAGAAAGCCGGATAGAGTTTCAATTTGGCTGAAACATGTTGACCGTCCTGCACAGCGCCATAGTGTAGTTATACATTCAGACTACCTGGCGTGGTTTTAACTTTGACACCTAGACAACCCTTATTAAACATATTTTTTGTCTAAGTCGTTAATTTTAACTTTCACTTCACCAGAGCACTGCACTACACACCTTTAGCATTACCTTCTGAGTAACACTCTGGCTAGAGTTTCTTTTCACATCCATATCCGCACCGTCAGCTGATGGTTTGGGAGGTTTTTGGATGGATTAACAAATCCCGCATGATAGAATTCCCCCAGAAGGGTGGGCTGATGGGAATATCTCAGCCAGTTGTAACTCACTCACTTTTTGCATGAGTCCTGTTGTTTTCTAAGTTACTAGTACAGAAGCACACACAGAGGACCGGTCATTTTGTTTAGTATTATGATATGATGATGGTAGGGAAGTGAGATGACAGGTTGTTCAATATATTCCCTTTGACCCTCTTATAAATTTTATTTTTTAGTGTTTTTTTCTCCCAATGGTGCAGTCTGACTCCCAGAGGGGAAGCCTTGAACAGGGCACCGGGGCCGTCTTGCCGCACGGGCAGCGGACGGACGGTGTCACCTTCCTCCCGCCTCTCCTGCCTGTGAGTCTTGGCGGTGGATCACTCGGCTCGCGCGTCGATGAAGATCGCAGCTAGCTGCAAGAATTAGTGTGAATTGCAGGACACATTGATCATCGACACTTCGAACGCACCTTGCGGCTCCAAGTTCCTCCCGGGGCTACGCCTGTCTGAGGGTCGCTCGATCTTCAATCACCCTGGGGCTTCCCCGGGACGCGGCTGAGGCCGTCGCAGGGTTCGCTCCGCTACCCCTTCGTCCCCCCACAAGTTCAGACCCCCCGATTGCCCGTGGCAGGGTCCCTCGCCAGGTCCTGCCACGGAGGTACGCCGCCGGCACGCCTGGCCCCGAGAAGGGGCCTGGCGACCGGTCTGCCCCGGGCCCGTCCCGGGGCACCTGGCTGTGTGCCGTGCGAG
>NC_141694.1:990155705-990205705 GCF_964263255.1 Lissotriton vulgaris
ATGGCTAGGGTTCGGTAGCTGGGACGGGGTTGGGGCTTGAGCTCCGTCCGGCCGGCCCCGGGGTGCATGAGCCCCCCATCCTGCAAGCCATCAGAGGGTCCGGGCACTGGGGACGGGGCTCCACCAGGGCCCGGGGAGGCTCTCCCTGGCCTGGATAGGGTTCAGAAGCTGGGACCGGGCCCGGGGCTTGAGCTCCGTCCGTCCGGCCCCGGGGTGCGTGAGCCCCCCTGTCCTGCAAGCCATCAAAGGGTCTGGGCGCTGGGGACGGGGCTCCAACGGGGCCCGGGGAGGGTCTCCCCGGCCTGGCTAGGGTTCGGTAGCTGGGACCGGGCCCGGGGCTTGAGCTCCGTCCGTCCGGCCCCGGGGTGCGTGAGCCCCCATCCTGCAAGCCATTAGAGGGCCCGGGCGCTGGGGACGGGGCTCCACCGGGGCCCAGGGAGGCTCTCACCGGCCTGGCTAGGGTTCGGAAGCTGGGACCAGGCCCTGGGCTTGAGCTCCGTCCGGCCGGCCCCGGGGTAAGTGAGCCCCCGTCCTGCAAGCCATCAGAGGGTCCCGGCTGTGGGGACGGGGCTCCACCGGGGCCTCGGGGAGGCTCTCCCCAGCATGGCTAGGGTTCGGTAGCTCGGACGGGGCCGGGGCTTGAGCTCCGTCCTGCCGGCCCCGGGGTGCATGAGCCCCCCCGTCCTGCAAGCCATCAGATGGTCCGGGTGCTGGGGACGGGGCTCCACCGGGGCCCGGGGAGGCTCTCCCTGGCCTGGATAGGGTTCGGAAGCTGGGACCGGGCCCGGGGCTTGAGCTCCGCCCAGCCGGCCCCAGGGTGCGTGAGCCCCCCGTCCTGCAAGCCATCAGAGGGCCCGGGCGCTGGGGACGGGGCTCCACCGGGGACCAGGGAGGCTCTCCCCGGCCTGGCTAGGGTTCGGAAGCAGGGACCGGGCCCGGGGCTTGAGCTCCGTCCGTCTGGGCCTGGGGTGCGTGAGCCCCCATCCTGCAAGCCATCAGAGGGTCCCGGCGCTGGGGACGGGGCTCCACCGGGGCCCAGGGAGGCTCTCCCCGGCCTGGCTAGGGTTCGGAAGCAGGGACCGGGCCTGGGGCTTGAGCTCCATCTGGCGGGCCTGGGGTGCGTGAGCCCCCGTCCTGCAAACCATCAGAGGGCTCGGGCACTGGGGACGGGGCTCCATTGGGGCCCGGGAAGGCTCTCCCTGGCCTGGATAGGGTTCGGAAGCTGGGACCGGGCCCGGGCCCGGGCTTGAGCTCCGTCCGGCCGGCCCCGGGGTACGTGAGCCCACCGTCCTGCAAGCCATCAGAGGGTCCCGGCGCAGGGGACGGGGCTCCACCGGGGCCTCGGGGAGGCTCTCCCCGGCATGGCTAGGGTTCGGTAGCTGGGACCGGGCCCGGGGCTTGAGCTCCGTCCGGCCGGCCCCGGGGTGCGTGAGCCCCCCGTCCTGCAAGCCATCAGAGGGTCCGGGCGCTGGGGACGGGGCTCCACCGGGGCCCAGGGAGGCTCTCCCCGGCCTGGCTAGGGTTCGGTAGCTGGGACCGGGCCCGGGGCTTGAGCTCCGCCCAGCCGGCCCCAGGGTGCGTGAGCCCCCCGTCCTGCAAGCCATCAGAGGGCCCGGGCGCTGGGGACGGAGCTCCACCGGGGCCCAGAGAGACTCTCCCCGGCCTGGCTAGGGTTCAGAAGCTGGGACCGGGCCCGGGGCTTGAGCTCCGTCCGGCCGGCCCCGGGGTGCGTGAGCTTCCCCGTCCTGCAAGCTATCAGAGGGCCCGGGCGCTGGAGACGGGGCTCCATTGGGGCCCGGGAAGGCTCTCCCTGGCCTGGATAGGGTTCGGAAGCTGGGACCGGGCCCAGGGCTTGAGCTCCGTCCGTCCGGCCCTGGGGTGCATGAGCCCCCCTGTCCTGCAAGCCATCAGAGGGCCCGGGCGCTGGGGATGGGGCTCCACCGGGGCCCAGGGAGGCTCTCACCGGCCTGGCTAGGGTTCGGAAGCTGGGACCGGGCCCGGGGCTTGAGCTCCGTCCGGCCATCCCCGGGGTGCGTGAGCCCCCCCTGTCCTGCAAGCCATCAGAGGGTCCGGGCGCTGGGGATGGGGCTCCATTGGGGCCCGGGGAGACTCTCCCCAGCCTGGCTAGGGTTCGGAAGCTGGGACCGGGCCTGGGGCTTGAGCTCCGTCTGGCCGGCCCCGGGGTGCGTGAGCCCTCCAATCCTGCAAGCCATCAGAGGGTCCGGGCGCTGGGGAAGGTGCTCCATTGGGGCCCGGGTATGCTCTCCCCGGCCTGGCTAGGGTTACGGAAGCTTGGACCGGGCCCGGGGAGCAGGTGTGGCTGGCTTCATCCACTACGCTGTCAGAGCGTAGTTTTCTGCCCACCCCTAATTGACCCTGCGGTCTAGCGAGTGTCTGGGTGACCGTGATGGGGTCCATTGGGCCAAGGGAGGCTCCCCCAACCTGGCTGGGATCAGAAGCAGGGACCGGGCCAGGTGGGGGGGTGGCTGACTAAGTCCTTTCCACTGCGTAGTAAGATTTTGGGTAGCGCTGGGCGTAGTGCCACTACGCACACTACGCAGAATTTTGGAGAAAAAAAAAGTGGAAAACGGGGGCACGTCCTGAGGGTCCGTGTGCCCGGGACAGGGGTCCCTCGTGCCTGGGCAGACTCCCTGATCTCCCCGGGCCGGTTGGAGCCCGGGAGCCCTGCAGCCCCGGAGCCCTGCAGCCCGGAGCCCCAGAGCTCTGCAGTACCTGAGCCTTGGAGCCCCGGAGCCCTGCAGCCCCCGGAGCTCTGCAGCCCCAGAGCCCTGCAGTCCCTGAGCCCTGGAGCCCTGCAGCCCTGGAGCCCTGCAGTCCCCGAGCCCCGGAGCCCTGCAGCCCCCGGAGCCCCGCAGCCCCGGAGCCCTGCAGTCCCCGAGCCCTGGAGCCCCCAGAGCACTGCAGCCCCGGAGCCCTGCAGCCCTGGAGCCCTGCAGTACCCGAGCCCTGGAGCCCCGGAGCCCTGCAGCCCCCAGAGCTCTGCAGCCCCGCAGCCCTGCAGTCCCTGAGCCCTGGAGCCCTGGAGCCCTGCAGTCCCCGAGCCCCGAAGCCCTGCAGCCCCCGGAGCCCTGCAGCCCCGGAGCCCTGCAGTCCCCGAGCCCTGGAGGCCTCAGAGCCCTGCAGCCCCGGAGCCCTGCAGTTCCCGAGCCCCGGAGCACTGCAGCCCCGGAGCTCTGCAAGGGCAGGCGGGAGCCCTCCCGCGGAGGCTCGGGGAAAACAGATTGGCGTCATTTAGGTCCCGGCCATCTGGTCGCCCCTCTCGCCTCGGCCATCTGGTCTCGCCCAATGCTTTCCTATGGGGCGACCAGATGGCCAGGCTTCCCTGGAAGTCCCGATGAGGTGCTATTTGCCTCCCGGATCCCAGGCAGGGCTCCAGGAAGTCGGGCACGTTTGCGCCCTGGGTCCCCTCTGTCACCTTGAGGGCACGGATTACAAGAAAGGGGGGTAATTTTCCTCCGGATTACTAGGGGCAAGGGTATGCCCGGACACCCTCCCGGGCGGGCGGTTCTCTGCCGGGGACCAGATGGGCTGTGTTCCCAAGCAACACCTCCCAGGCATCCGGGGCTCCCTCCTCCGGCCCGCGGCATGCAAAATACCCGAGACGGGCTCCATGGGTCCCGGGCCCTGCAACCCCGGAGCCCCGCAGCCCTGCAGCCCCGGAGCCCTGCAGTACCCGAGCCCAGGAGCCCCGGAGCCCTGCAGTCCCTGAGCCCTGCAGCCCCGGAGCCCTGCAGCCCGGGAGCCCTGGAGCCCTGGAGCCCTGGAGTCCCGGAGCCCTGCAGCCCCGGAGCCCCGGAGCCCTGCAGTCCTGGAGCCCTGGAGCCCTGGAGCCCCGGAGCCCTGGAGCCCTGGAGCCTCAGAGCCCTGCGGCCCCGGAGCCCTGGAAGGGCAGGCGGGAGCCCTCCCGCTGAGGCTCGGGGCAGGCAGATTGGCGTCATGTCGGTCCCGGCCATCTGGTCGCATCTTTCCACTCAGACATCTGGTCGCACCCAATGCTTCCCAATGGGGCTACCAGATGGCCGGGCTTCCCTGGAAGTTCGGATGAGGTGACATTCGCCTCCCGGATCCCAGCCAGGGCTCCAGGAGGTCGGGCACATTGGCGCCCTGGGTCCCTTCCGTCACTCGGCACGCACGGGTTCCCAGAAAGAGGGGTAGCCTTCCTCCGGACTACTAGGGGCAAGGGTATGCCCGGACACCCTTCCGGGGCTGGCGGTTCCCTGCCGGGGACCAGATGGGCGGTGACCGGGCAACACCTCCCAGGCGTCCGGGGCTCCCTCCTCCAGCCTGCGGCTTGGCAAAGTACCCGGGATGGGCTCCATGGGTCCCGGGCCGTCCTCCCCGTGCCTGAGGCCCAGCGTGGGGTTTCAGAGCCCCCCTGAGCCCCCGGGGCCCTGGAGCCCTGGATCCCTGTGGCCCAGGAGCCCTGCAGTCCTGGAGCCCGTGAGCCCTGGAGCCCGTGAGCCCTTGAGCCCCGGAGCCCTGCAGCCCGGGAGCCCTGCAGCCCCGGAGCCCTGCAGCCCGGGAGCCCTGCAGCCCAGTGTGAGAAGTTGGCCTGATATATGATGCTCACTAGTTCTAGTGATCACCTTGTATCAGTCCAAACAACCCTTATGGCGATTGGTTGTAAGTCAACCTTATAGACCAGCTATCCTAATGGTAGCATGGACAAAGCAGTCTTAGGCTAAACTCTTTTGGCATGTGAAGCCAGCTGTTTTACCACATATAACCCCTATAATACCAGATGAAAGGACACCACACAGGTTGTTATGAAAATAAACAATATATTTATTAATAACAAACACCTCTGAACTCTTTATGAGATCAGAGGGCTAAGCACATGACAAGACTCTTGGGAAAAATACGTTTAAGTTGCACGAATTACAATGGTGCCCCAGGGGCACGACAAACCATATATTAAACAAGCGGTATAAGGAAATCGATAGAAGGAATGGAGCTGTCCAGAGGCTGTAGGATCGCTGGGACTACGCTACCCTAACCTTAGGTAAGTATTAGGAGGCCCACGGGACGCGTGTGCAGAGTGTAAACTCACACGCGAGATGCGGGACAAAGTCAATGGACAATACAATTTACGAAAAGGTAAGTATTAGACAGTTCCGACTAGCTAGGACTAAAACAACTGGAAATCTGGACACTAGAAGAGTCAATCTACCCTTGAGCACCGAAATTCTCTTGTTACCTCACCCATGGGCTGCGGGTGCATAGGTGTCAAAGTGTGTCGGGTTTCCGCGTTGAAGTCAAAGGAGCCTTGAAGAAAAGATGCTGCAGGCAACCAGGAGGAAGCTGTCCGGAGTGATCCAAGGGTGGATCAAGGAAGATGAAGACATGAAAGCAGAGGGGACAATGTTCAAAGTCACTAGCCAGTGACTGGAGTGGAACCAGGAAGGAACCAGATGCTGTCGTCGCGATCAGGTGAAGAGTGGATGCTTGACTCTGCAGCCACGTGGACCAGGAGGTGTCTTCGACGACTTGGGTGGAGGCACGAGCTGTCCCACGCAGGCTCTCGCTGTCGGCCGTGTTGGTTCCGGATTCGGCGTCAAAAGGCCTTGGCAAAGGCAACCCACGCGGTGAGTGGAAAAGGCGTCTGGTGCGGACCAGGAGGGTCCGGGGTGCTTCTCCTTTGCAGGGAAGCAAGGGCCAGTCTGGCGCAACCAGACCAGCGGTGTAGATTTCAAGGATCGTCGTCTAGGAGGCCACTATCTAGCTGGCAAGTGACCAGACAACGCGTCGAGCAGCAATCAAGCCAAAGGGCCCCATGCAGATTTCGTGGATGCTGGAGGGCTGATCTTCTGTGCAGGAGCTGCTTGGGGCTGGGGCTTCTCAGTCCCCAAAGCACTTCGTCGAGGATGCCTCTGAAGTCGTGCTGGAAGCGAAGTGCAGTTTCTCCAAATGGCCGGTCCCACGTGTCTCGTCGCACCTACGGATCTCAGCAGTGCTGCAGATGTAGGTAGAGGTCGGAGAGGTGTGGAAGTCCGGGTCCCGTCGGGCTCTAAAGTCTGGATCCACTCGGGAAGACGACAAAGTGAACCGCTGGAACGCTTGATGGTGCCTGCTGGTGCAGGGTGGTCACTCCTTGACCACAAGGGAGATTTCTTCAGTCTTCCGTGGAGGAGAACGTCGAAGTCCAGAGTTTCTTCTTGTAGAGTTTCAATTCGGGATTAATCTAATTTGGAATGGGACCAGCTCCTACCTTTATTCTCCTAAAGGGGGCTGTACTATGACTAGGTCCCTCTTATGGGTGGGACCAGGAAGGGGGGTGGTTACACCCCCTATCCTTTGCCCGGTTTCGCACCAGAGCTGGGGCTGGAGTGCCCCAGCAACTGGTTTGAACCAGTGTATGCACAGGGACACCTTGTGCGCCCCAGGCTTGTCTCATTCCTTTCAGGTCTGTCCTACCTAATACACAAAATCCTGTCTGGGGTGGTGCTAGCACCTCCCAATGCAGGAAACCCTTTTTCCAGGCCTCCCTCGCTCGAAGGACTCCCAGCAGCAGGAGGTCAGACTTGTGTCTGTGGTGGCAGAATCCATTTTGTGATGCTGAGGCTCGAGTTAACTTTAACCGGGGTTCACAGTTACATACATGTTGTGTCCCTCTAAAAGGGTGGAATGCTACCCCCGTTGCCAGAATTGGCGAGGGGGTAGTATTCCAATTCGTATGACACCTTACTCGACATGTTTTGATAATGCTATGCCAAAGTTAGCAATAACCGCAAGGATTATAATGCACTTAAGAGTATATGGTATAGCGTTATCGTGGAAACAGCTAAAGGACTTGGTTCTGAAAGCTGCAGACAGGCCCAGCTCATGCTAGAGCACCATCTCACATAATTCCAAGCACTCTGCCTCCAGGATTGTTAAGGCCTGCCATAGGAGTGACTTATAGGAGTATATGTGTCCATTTTAGGTTTAGATATAGGTATACTATATCTAAAGCAAAGGGTGATTACACCACCTTGCCCCAGCTGATTGATCAGCCAGTTGTGTCAGATTTGGATGGCCAGCCAGGGGTGGCATAATACATGCTGCAGCCCCTGGTTGGCCATGGTTGCACTTATGCCCTGGGTACCTATGGTACACTGTACAAGAACTTACAAGAGTGACCCAATACCAATTGGTAAATGCACCTAAAGTACATGTATGTCAATTTAGAGAGAGAACAGCTAGGCTGTGGGTCTGATTAGCAGGCCCACAGCCAGGGAAAGTCGTAAACCAGCAAAGCAAAAAGCTTTATTTCGATATAAAAACATATCATAAAAGCAATACATTACATCAATAATAAAAACAATTTAACAATGCACAATGTAAAAATCCTACAGGATTAACAGTTGGATTAAAAGAATGTATTATTGGGCAAATTGTAAAGGCCAGTACAGGCAGAAAACACATTACTGGATCAACAGTTTCTTTGCAGTTCTTATTCGCCAAGCCCAGCCCAGAAATTTTGCCATACAGCAGGCAAAGAAGAGTCGGGCATCTGCACGCAATATGCGTAAGGCTTCCAAATGTGATCTAGTGCCCAAGCTCCTACATAAAGGCTTCAGCCATCTTGACCTAGGCACCGCATAAGCATAGCACTCAAACAACAGGTGAGCAACAGACTCAACCCTTGAGTCACAGAAGGGACAATATGGTACAGTTTGTAATGGTGGTTTCCAAGTGGAAGTTAACAACCCTAAGGGGAGTACTCCCACCCTAAATTTGAAGTACAGTGATCTGTCGCCCGAGTTATGAATTAGATCCAGATAAGGTTCCCTATAGGGGAGCTCCTTAACTAACAGAAACTGCGCAACAGATTTACAATGCTTAGGATTGCGCATTCTCTCGTTGTCCACCCATGACCAATAAGCCTTCTTTAGCAAATGTTTTGACGGTGCTGATCTATTGACCCAAGCGTGTCCTAACCCCAACTCATAGAGAAGCCGCTTAACCTCCCTGAGCCAGGTTACCTTATGCCATCCCGGAAGGGATAAGAGATCACTTAAGGCATCTGCGTAGCTACACAGTTCTGGGACGTTCCATATCCTGGCCCATAATAAAAGGGGACGTAGCCTTGCTTGCTCGCATATTGGGCGTGTGCCTGCATCTAGCAAGAGGGGGATTGTAGGGGTACTGTGGGGTAACCTCATAAGATCTTTATGGAAGTTATTTTCGAGGTGCGATAAGGTGTCAACTCTCTGAATGCCTCACAGTTCTGCGCCATACAATGCTGCACTCACCACCCTTGCCCTGTAGATGTCTAATAGTGCCCCAATAGGTTTTATAGATGAGGCACGTTGTTCTTTGAGCAGGGCACCTGCGACCCTCTTATGGGTCAGAAACACCTTTTGGTGGTGTGCCTTCCAACTCATAGTGTCGCAGAGTCGGATGCCCAGGTAGTCAAATTCTTTGACTCTTTCGAGTGGAACAGAGTCTAGAGCAGGAGGGGCAACAGATTTCTTAGGGGGGTTAAGGACAAGGAATTTGGTTTTGCCTATATTTATAGACAGGCCCTTAGTATCACAAAAGGCCTTGAAGCTAGAAAGCAACTTTTGGATGCCTGCTGGTGATTTTGAGATTAGGAGGGTGTCATCCGCAAATAGGAGCGTTGGAACTTTCCTTCCAGCCAGGGAAGGTGCATCTGATGGATGTTGAAGAAGATGCTCCACCACTCCGTTAACGTAAAGAGAAAACAGAGTGGGGGCAAGCACACACCCCTGGCGGACGCCCCTATTTACAGGGATACAAGATGTTTTTTCCCCCTGAACACCCCATCTAATCTGAGCAAAGTTGCTTTCGTGGAATTTTATAAGCAAAGCCAACAAGTAAGGGGGTATACCTAACCCATTGAGGACATTCCACAATTGGACTCGTGGGACCAGGTCGAAGGCAGTTCGCAAGTCTATAAAGACTAGATACAAACTACCCCCACCCAGCACCACCACTTTCTAATATATCATTAGGAGGCGAAATGCCTGCTCGATGGTGCCTGTCCCTGTTCTAAAACCTGCTTGGAAATCTGACAGGATCTGATTTTCTTCAGCCCACTGCAAGATCCTACCTAGTACCACTTTGCCCGCAACCTTTTGTGTTGAGTCCAGCAGACTGATAGGGCGATAGTTGGCTGGGTCGTCCCTGCAACCTTTCTTAAAAATAGGGACGACCTCAGCTCCCCTCCATGAGTCAGGGAGAGAACCTCCCAGCAAGGCCTCATTTAAGAGTGAAGCAATTAATCTGCTCCACAATAATGGGTATTTCTTCAGCAAGTCACCCGGAATCCCATCAGGGCCTGCAGCCTTATTGGTTACGATACACCTGATTGTCCTTTCAACTTCCTCAGTGGTGAAGGGGCAGTCATTAATTGAAATATCAACTGGTGGACTGGGAAAAAGACCCAAACTTGGATGAGGTGCCCCCAGTGGAGCGGAATATAGCTTGGAGAAGTGGGCAAACCAGACGTCACCAGGGATATTACAGGTTAACTGTTGGTCAAGAGGCTTGTCCCTGGCTCTCAGCAAATCCCAAAACCCCTTGGAATCTTTCCTAGTACTTGCCTCCACTAGCTCCCACCAAAAATTTTATTCATGAGCCTCCTTAGCCTCAGCCACAGTTTTTTTGTAAAGTTTCCTTGCAATTCTGATGTTGGCTGGGTCCTTGTTCTTCACTGCGGAGATAAGTTCCCCCTTAGCAGCCCGACATTTGGAGGAATACCACTTGTCTCTTGCCTTAGAAACACCTTTCGGTACAACCCTCGCACTGGATTGGGGAACGGTAAACAGTACGCTTAATGCCACAATAGTTTCTGTGAATATCGGTAAAACATCATGACTGGTGAGACTTAAGGCATCGAGCCGTGGCCCCACCACTGACATGATGGTCCCTGCTTGCGCCATCCTTACTTCATCCGCTGCTGCTTTTGCCCACTTTAGGCGCCTGCCACAGTTTGAGGGAACAATTTCATGGGTGGATTTCCACTTGTGGGCAAACTTGTCTTGGTTCCCAACCTGCCAAGGAGGAGTGAGGGTTAAGGAAAGAGGATTATGGTCACTATCACAAGACGCTATGACCTCCATGTCTTGATGGAATGACCAAAGATTATAAATCAACATGATGTAGTCAATTCTGGAGGTGTGTCCCGTCCTGTTATAAGTATGCGCACCCATAGAATCCGAATTGGATCGTCCATTTGTTGGTCTCAGGTCGTGTTCCATGCAAAGTGCATTGATGTCTATCGCACTTTGCGTCCATTTGGGGATCGGATCTAGGGTCAGGATAGGGATACCTCTCCTTGTATCCTCTTCCAAAGTATCCAAAATGTCCTCCCTGGCCAATGGCTCAAAACAGCAGTTGAAATCGCCTGCAAGGAGAACATAAGAATCGATATTGCAGGCAGCTAAATCACTGCTTAATCCTGTTGAGGATAGGCATGATGCCCCACACCTGGCCCCCCTCAAATAAAGATTAAAGACTTCTAACTTCCTTCCCCCTTGGCAGTGTATAATTATCCTCTGGAGGTCAGGAGATTGAGTGGTCCTTTGACTTACACTTAAACCTAGTGCAATGCTGACCCATATAAGAAGGCCGCCAGACGGGCGACCTTTGCATCCATGTTGTTGGGAAGCTGGGACAAAGTAGGATGTAAAGCCTACTCTGTGCAAAAAGCAAAAATCTGGGGTGACCATAGGATTGCAGACCCTACTCTCCTACATACCCCCCCCCCAAACTTAGGGACATTAAACTAACCGTGACCAGGTGAGTCTTCCTGTTCTAAGTGGAAATACCTGGAGAGACCATCTGCATTGCCATGGTCAGTCCCTGATCTGTGCTCCACTGTAAAGTCCATCCCCTGTAGGGAAATGGACCACCTAAGAAGTTTGGGGTTTTCACCCTTCATTTGATTTAGCCACAAGAGGGGCTTATGGTCTGTCTGAATCTTGAAGTGAGTTCCAAACAAGTATGGTCTCAACTTCTTCAGGGCCCAAACCACAGCAAAGGCCTCCCTCTCAATAGCTGACCAACGTTTCTCTCTAGGGGTCAGCCTTCTACTTATAAAAGCAATGTGCTGGTCATGACCATCAATATTCAGCTGAGATAGAACAGCTCCCACACCCAACTCAGAAGCATCTGTTTGGACAATGAAGGTTTTGGAGTAGTCTGGACTCTTGAGAATAGGTGCAGTGCACATGGCCTGCTTTAGGTCATCAAATGCCTTTTGACAGCTAACTGTCCACTGAACTTTCTTTGGCATTTTCTTACTTGTCAGGTCATTAAGAGGGGTCACAATTGCCCCATCATTTCTGAAAAATTTCTTGTAGTAACCAGACAGGCCCAAGAAAGCTCTGACCTGTGTCTGAGTGGTTGGAGGAGCCCAGTCCTTTATGGCCTGTATCTTGCTCTCCAATGGTTGAACCTGGCCTCCACCTACAAGGTGGCCCAGGTACACAACCTGACTCTGCCCTATCTGGCACTTGGTGGCCTTGATAGTGAGGCCTGCCTTTTGCAGGGCCTCCAAAACGTTCCTCAGGTGGATCAGGTGATCCTCCCAGGTGGAGCTGAAGACAGCAATATCATCTCGATATGCTGCACAAAAGTCATCCAACCCAGTGAGGACTTGGTTCACCAACCTTTGAAAAGTGGCAGGTGCATTTTTCAAACCAAAGGGCATCACCACAAATTGGTAATGGCCTCCTGGGGTAGAAAATGCTGTTTTGGACTTGGCATCCTCAGCTAACCTGATTTGCCAATAACCAGCTGTTACGTCAAATGTACTCAAGAATTTGGCAGAAGCCGATTTTTATCTATGAGTTCATCTGCTCTAGGTATTGGATGGGCATCTGTCTTAGTGACAGCATTGAGACCCCTGTAGTCTACACAAAACCTCATCTCTCTCTTACCATCCTGGGTGTGAGGTTTAGGCACTAGAACTACAGGACTAGCCCAAGGGCTCTCTGAGGGTTCAATGACTCCCAATTCCAACATCTTTTGTACTTCTTTCTTTATGCAGTCCCTGACATGGTCAGGTTGCCAGTAGATTTTACTCTTTATAGGCAGACTGTCCCCAGTGTCCACCTCATGGGTGCACCAGTTTGTCTGACTGGGGGTCAGAGAGAACATTTGTCTAAAGGATTGAAGAACCTGTTTGCAATCCTTTTGCTGATGCTCAGAGAGGCTGTCAGAAAAGACCATACCATCTACTGACCCATTATCAGGGTTCTGAGTGAGCAGGTCTGGGAGAGGGTCACGCTATTCCTCCTGTCCCTCATCTGTGGCCATGAGCAAGCCCATGTCCGCCCTGTCAACAAATGCCTTGAGCCTGTTCACATGAAGTACTCTGTGAGGACTCATGGGAGTGCCAAGGTCCACCAGGTAGGTGACCTCTCCCTTCTGTTCAATGATGGTATGGGGTCCAGATCATTTGTCTTGGAGAGCTGCTGGGGCCACTGGCTCCAAAAACCACACCTTCTGTCCTGGCTGGTAAACAGTTAGGACAGCCTTTTGGTCATGCCAAGCTTTTTGAAGTTCTTGGCTGGCCTCAAGGTTTTTAGATGCCTTCTCCATGTACTCTGCCATCCTGGAGCGGAGATCAAGTACATAGTCCACTATGTCAAGCTTAGGCTTTTTGAGAGGTAACTCCCATCCTTCCTTCACAAGACATAGGGGTCCTCTTACAGGATGCCCAAATAGAAGCTCAAAAGGGCTGTAGCCAACCCCTTTCTGTGGGGCCTCTCTGTAAGCAAACAGAAGGCAGGGTAAAAGGATGTTCCATCTTCGCATAAGCTTTTCAGGTAACCCTTTTATCATCCCTTTTAGGGTCTTGTTGAATCTCTCCACAAGCCCATTGCACTGTGGGTGATAGGGTGTGGTAAATGTGTAATTTACTCCACACTCCTTCCACATTGCAGTCAAGTATCCTGACATGAAGTTTGCACCTCTGTCAGAGACAACCTCCTTAGAAAACCCCACTCTGGAGAAAACTCCAAGTAGGGCCCTGGCCACAACAGGAGCTGTAGTGGTCCTAATGGGAATAGCTTCTGGATACCTGGTGGCATGATCCACTACCACCAGTATAAATCTGTGCCTATTGCATTTTTTATTCTTGTTTTTCTTCTGCCAAGGGGTGCCTAGGCTCGAGGCTATCTCCGACTGAACCCTTGTTTCTTGTTGTGAAGTTACTGCCCAGGTTCCCAGGATTACAGGGCTCCCCCATAACTGATCCTTGCTGAATAAAATGGATAGTGCCTGTGAGGTGTTCGTAGGTTACCTGCGCCCTTCACAAGTGCAATCCAGGCATCCGCCCACAGGGTGCTGCAGCCCTCTGAGCCCCTTCCACCTGTCATCAGGAGCCTGGTGCAGAGGCCGAGAAGGCTGACCTATGTACTGGCACTGTTCATGCAAACACCAAAGACCTGGATTCCGGAGCACGGCTCAGGTATCAATCAATCAGTCAGGGGTTTATAAAGAGCACTACTCACCCATCAGGGTCTCAAGGAGCTGAAGGGGCTCCCGAAGGGGGGGAAGCTCCTGATCAGTTGAAGAGCCAGGTCTTGAGGTCCTTACTGAATGAATGCAGACTAGGGGAGAGTCTGGTGTTCACCCGGAGCTCGTTTCAGGTCTTGACTGCGATGTAGCAGAAAGCTCTCCCGCCTGCTGTGTGTCTGCGGATGCGAGGGACCTCTGCTAGGCAAGGTCAGTAGAGGTTCCTTTTGGGTACATGGAAGGAGATTCTCTCGTTGAGGTATTTGGGTCCAATGTTGAGGGACTTGTAGGTGTGGATGAGGAGCATGAAGGTGACTCTTCTTGACTGAGAGTCAGTGGAGGTCTCGTAGGTGTTGGGTCATGCGCTCGTGGCATGGTGTTCCGAGGACGAGTCTGGCTGCAACGTGCTGGATGGTCTGGAGTCTGTGTATAATAGTTCTGTTGATTCTGGCGTATAGGGCATTGCCGTAGTCCAGTCTGCTGGTGATGAGTGCGTGAGTGACAGTCCTTCTGCAGTCGGGGGGATCCATTTGAAGGTCTTGCGGAGGATGTGCAGGTAGTTGAAACTGGTAGAGGCGACAGCGTTGATTTGGCGGTTCATGGAGAGGGAGGAGTCGAGGATGATGCCGAGGTTTTGTGCGTGGTCAGTAGGGGTGGTCGCTTTCCGAGGGCGGAGTGCCACCAGGTGCTGTACCATGCGGAGATGGAGGGGTGGAGGATGAGGACCTCAGTTTTCTCTGAGTTGAGCTTCAGGCAATTGTCTTTCATCCAGGCTGCAACGTCCTTCATTCCTGTGTGAAAGCTGAGTCTGGTGTCTTCAGGTTTTTTGTGGCGAGAGGATGAGCTGGGTGTCTTCGGCGTAGGATACTATGCTGATCCCATGCTGTCTGACGATGGCAGCAAGGGGGGGGCCAATTAGATTTTGAAAAGCGTTGGTCTGAGCAACGATCCTTGGGGTACTCCGCAGTTGATGTCACTGGGTTCGGAGAGGAAGGAAGGGAATCTGATCCTCTGGTTTCTGCCGGAGAGGAAGGATTGGATCCAGTCGAGGGCGGCTCCTTGTATTCCTGCGTCGTGAACTGGAGCTGTAAGCGTACGATGAGAGACAGTGTCGAAGGCAGCGGAGAGGTCTTAGAGGATGAGGGCCGCAGTGTTTCCCTGATAGAGTAGCATGCGGATGTCATCCATGGTGGCGAGGAGGGCAATCTCGGTGCTGTGGTTTCTGCGGAATCCAGATTGAGAGGCGTTGAGAATGGAATTCTCTTTGATGAAGGTGTTCAGCAGGGCGTTTACGAGTCCCTCTGTGACTTTAGCTGTGAAGGGGAGGAGAGAGATGGGCCAGTACTTTTTCAGGTCTGTTTGGTCGGCTGTTGGCTTCTTGAGGAGGGGTTTAACCTCCACCCAATTCCAGTCGACTGGGAAGATTCCAGATTTGAAGGAGGCGTCAATGGTCCCTCCTAGTTCGGGTGCGATGGCGGTGGCGGCCTTGTGGAATATATGCGCTGGGCAGGGGTCCATAGGGGCCCCTGAGTGGGTTTTCCTTATGGTCGTGGTGATGTGTTCGATGGTGGTTTGATTCCAGGTCATGATGGTTGGCTTGCCTGCAGTGGCGGGGTGGGGGGAGGTATCCGGCCTCTGTTTGTTATAGATTTAGCAGGTACAGGGAGATGCAAGGGCCAAGATGTGGAGCCTGCCTCACTGGAGCCAGGAGTATACCTTTAAGCCCTTGTTTAAGATCCACCCCTCCCTACATGATTGGCATTAGTGGACCTGGTCTTTGGTGATATCTGACAGACATTTTGTGAGGTCTTTACCTTTCCAATCAGTCCATCAAGACAATACATTTCTTTATTTCCAGTAAAGTGTTCCTGTGTTAGCTGTTGGCTGTAGAGTCTTTCAGTGGATTAGAAAGTAGAGTAAAACATAGTTCAATGGATTTAATTTTCTCATCAAAGAATTTAGCAAGTTCTTATTATTTTACATATGGATTTTTAAAGAAAGGGTAGGTCTATTAGGTAATTTTACACTTTTAAGAGATATTTTTTCTAAATTTGTGTCTTTTAGAGAATCTTACAGCCTCCAATAACTTTCTTTATAAATATATGTTGAGAACCATGGACCATGGTTCTCTTTCTGTTCCATTTTAAGACATACTTGTTGTAGGGAGTAGTGGGGCATTAAATGTATGAGAGTGCAGATATGGGGGAGGTTAATGAAGGGTGTTAGTAACAAGGTGATGATTTTAATATTATGGGCTAGATGTAGGTAATAGCAAATTACCGAATGGTAAATACCGAATTTTAACGATTCAGTATTTACTAATCGGTAATTGCTATGTAGGAAAAAAAATCAGTAAAAATACCGAATCGGTAAGATTCGGTAATTACCGATCCGTTAATTACCGAATCAGTATTTGCCATTGATTCCTATGGGCCTTGAAGCCCATAGGATTCAATAGCAAATACCGATTCGGTAATTACCGAATCGGTAAAAATACCGAATTTCCAAGGGGGACAGGGTGTCACTTTGACACCCTGTGGCACCCCTGTTTCTGGCTTGTGTGCCATGTGGTACACATACATGCCCCAAGGGCATGTATGTGTGTCACATGGCACAGGTGCAAAAAACACAGTTGATGGACAGAATGCAGAACAATGTCTTACATTCACCCCAGTACAAAGATCTGGGCCTAAACCCATTGTTTTTTTGCACTCCACACCACCCTAGGTCAGACAATGGCTATATGCAAATCAGCCTTGACCCTCTGCCTCATGGGAAGAGTCCAGCCCGAACTACTAAGCCATGTCTTTCCTAGACCGGAATCAAGCATCCAAGGACTGGTTTCTGGCTATCAGCCTTCTTCAGCCTGGATAGCTTGACTCCAGTGATGTGGAGAGCCTGGGACTCACGTCTGAGCATACCCGGCCCACTCGGGGTGAAAATTGCAAAAAACACAGTTGATGGACAGAAAGCAGAACAATGTCTTACATTCACCCCAGTACAAAGATCTGGGCCTAAATCCATCGTTTTTTTGCACTCCACACCACCCTAGGTCAGACAATGACTATATGAAAATCAGCCTTGACCCTGTGCCTCATGGGAACAGTCCAGCCCGAACTACCAAGCCATGTCTTTCCTAGACCGGAATCAAGCATCCAAGGACCGTTTTCTGGCTATCAGCCTTCTTCAGCCTGGATAGCTTGACTCCAGTGATGTGGAGAGCCTGGGACTCACGTCTGAGCATACCCAGCCCACTCGGGGTGAAAATTGCAAAAAACACAGTTGATGGACAGAATGCAGAACAATGTCTTACATTCAACCCAGTACAAAGATCTAGGCCTAAATCCATTGTTTTTTTGCACTCCACACAACCCTAGGTCAGACAATGGCTATATGCAAATCAGCCTTGACCCTGTGCCTCATGGGAACAGTCCAGCCCGAACTACCAAGCCATGTCTTTCCTAGACCGGAATCAAGCATCCAAGGACCGGTTTCTGGCTATCAGCCTTCTTCAGCCTGGATAGCTTGACTCCAGTGATGTGGAGAGCTTGGGACTCACGTCTGAGCATACCCAGCCCACTCGGGGTGAAAATTGCAAAAAACACAGTTGATGGACAGAATGCAGAACAATGTCTAGCATTCACCCCAGTACAAAGATCTGGGCCTAAATCTATCGTTTTTTTGCACTCCACACCACCCTACGTCAGACAATGGCTATATGCAAATCAGCCTTGACCCTGTGCCTCATGGGAACAGTCCAGCCAGAACTACCAAGCCATGTCTTTCCTAGACCAGAATCAAGCTTCCAAGGACCGGTTTCTGGCTATCAGCCTTCTTCAGCCTGGATAGCTTGACTCCAGTGATGTGGAGAGCCTGGGACTCACGTCTGAGCATACCCAGCCCACTCGGGGTGAAAATTGCAAAAAACACAGTTGATGGACAGAATGCAGAACAATGTCTTACATTCACCCCAGTACAAAGATCTGGGCCTAAATCCATCGTTTTTTTGCACTCCACACCACCCTACGTCAGACAATGGCTATATGCAAATCAGCCTTGGCCCTGTGCCTCATGGGAACAGTCCAGCCCGAACTACCAAGCCATGTCTTTCCTAGAGCGGAATCAAGCATCCGAGGACCGGTTTCTGTCTATCAGCCTTCTTCAGCCTGGATAGCTTGTCTCCAGTGATGTGGAGAGCATGGGACTCACGTCTGAGCATACCCAGCCCACTCGGGGTGAAAATTGCAAAAAACACAGTTGATGGACAGAATGCAGAACAATGTCTTACATTCACCCCAGTACAAAGATCTGGGCCTAAATCCATCGTTTTTTGCACTCCACACCACCCTAGGTCAGACAATGGCTATATGCAAATCAGCCTTGACCCTGTGCCTCATGGGAACAGTCCAGCCCGAACTACCAAGCCATGTCTTTCCTAGACCAGAATCAAGCATCCAAGGACCGGTTTCTGGCTATCAGCCTTCTTCAGCCTGGATAGCTTGACTCCAGTGATGTGGAGAGCCTGGGACTCACGTCTGAGCATACCCAGCCCACTCGGGGTGAAAATTGCAAAAAACACAGTTGATGGACAGAATGCAGAACAATGTCTTGCATTCACCCCAGTACAAAGATCTGGGCCTAGATCCATTGTTTCTTTGCACTCCACACCACCCTAGGTCAGACAATTGCTATATGCAAATCAGCCTTGACCCTGTGCCTCATGGGAACAGTCCAGCCCGAACTACCAAGCCATGTCTTTCCTAGACCGGAATCAAGCAGCCCTCTGAGCCCCTTCCACCTGTCATCAGGAGCCTGGTGCAGAGGCCGAGAGGGCTGACCTATGTACTGGCACTGTTCATGCAAACACCAAAGACCTGGATTCCGGAGCACGGCTCAGGTATCAATCAATCAGTCAGGGGTTTATAAAGAGCACTACTCACCCATCAGTGTCTCAAGGAGCTGAAGGGGCTCCCGAAGGGGGGGCAGCTCCTGATCAGTTGAAGAGCCAGGTCTTGAGGTCCTTACTGAATGAATGCAGGCTAGGGGAGTGTCTGGTGTTCACCCGGAGCTCGTTTCAGGTCTTGACTGCGATGTAGCAGAAAGCTCTCCCGCCTGCTGTGTGTCTGCGGATGCGAGGGACCTCTGCTAGGCAAGGTCAGTAGAGGTTCCTTTTGGGTACATGGAAGGAGATTCTCTCGTTGAGGTATTTGGGTCCAATGTTGAGGGACTTGTAGGTGTGGATGAGGAGCATGAAGGTGACTCTTCTTGACTGAGAGTCAGTGGAGGTCTCGTAGGTGTTGGGTCATGCGCTCGTGGCAGGGTGTTCCGAGGACGAGTCTGGCTGCAACGTGCTGGATGGTCTGGAGTCTGTGTATAATAGTTCTGTTGATTCTGGCGTATAGGGCATGACCGTAGTCCAGTCTGCTGGTGATGAGTGCGTGAGTGACAGTCCTTCTGCAGTCGGGGGGATCCATTTGAAGGTCTTGCGGAGGATGTGCAGGTAGTTGAAACTGGTAGAGGCGACAGCGTTGATTTGGCGGTTCATGGAGAGGGAGGAGTCGAGGATGATGCCGAGGTTTTGTGCGTGGTCAGTAGGGGTGGTCACTTTCCGAGGGCGGAGTGCCACCAGGTGCTGTACCATGCGGAGATGGAGGGGTGGAGGATGAGGACCTCAGTTTTCTCTGAGTTGAGCTTCAGGCAATTGTCTTTCATCCAGGCTGCAACGTCCTTCATTCCTGTGTGAAAGCTGAGTCTGGTGTCTTCAGGTTTTTTGTGGCGAGAGGATGAGCTGGGTGTCTTCGGCGTAGGATACTATGCTGATCCCATGCTGTCTGACGATGGCAGCAAGGGGGGGCCAATTAGATTTTGAAAAGCGTTGGTCTGAGCAACGATCCTTGGGGTACTCCGCAGTTGATGTTACTGGGTCCGGAGAGGAAGGAAGGGAATCTGATCCTCTGGTTTCTGCCGGAGAGGAAGGATTGGATCCAGTCGAGGG
Organism: Lissotriton vulgaris; assembly: GCF_964263255.1. Lineage (NCBI taxonomy): Eukaryota > Metazoa > Chordata > Amphibia > Caudata > Salamandridae > Lissotriton > Lissotriton vulgaris. The sequence continues at coordinate 990,175,192 of NC_141694.1, forward strand.
CGGCTCCTTGTATTCCTGCGTCGTGAACTGGAGCTGTAAGCGTACGATGAGAGACAGTGTCGAAGGCAGCGGAGAGGTCTTAGAGGATGAGGGCCGCAGTGTTTCCCTGATAGAGTAGCATGCGGATGTCATCCATGGTGGCGAGGAGGGCAATCTCGGTGCTGTGGTTTCTGCGGAATCCAGATTGAGAGGCGTTGAGAATGGAATTCTCTTTGATGAAGGTGTTCAGCAGGGCGTTTACGAGTCCCTCTGTGACTTTAGCTGTGAAGGGGAGGAGAGAGATGGGCCAGTAGTTTTTCAGGTCTGTTTGGTCGGCTGTTGGCTTCTTGAGGAGGGGTTTAACCTCCACCCAATTCCAGTCGACTGGGAAGATTCCAGATTTGAAGGAGGCGTCAATGGTCCCTCCTAGTTCGGGTGCGATGGCGGTGGCGGCCTTGTGGAATATGTGCGCTGGGCAGGGGTCCATAGGGGCCCCTGAGTGGGTTTTCCTTATGGTCGTGGTGATGTGTTCGATGGTGGTTTGATTCCAGGTCATGATGGTTGGCTTGCCTGCAGTGGCGGGGTGGGGGGAGGTATCCGGCCTCTGTTTGTTATAGATTTAGCAGGTACAGGGAGATGCAAGGGCCAAGATGTGGAGCCTGCCTCACTGGAGCCAGGAGTATACCTTTAAGCCCTTGTTTAAGATCCACCCCTCCCTACATGATTGGCATTAGTGGACCTGGTCTTTGGTGATATCTGACAGACATTTTGTGAGGTCTTTACCTTTCCAATCAGTCCATCAAGACAATACATTTCTTTATTTCCAGTAAAGTGTTCCTGTGTTAGCTGTTGGCTGTAGAGTCTTTCAGTGGATTAGGAAGCAGAGTAAAACATAGTTCAATGGATTTAATTTTCTCATCAAAGAATTTAGCAAGTTCTTATTATTTTACATATGAATTTTTAAAGAAAGGGTAGGTCTATTAGGTAATTTTACACTTTTAAGAGATATTTTTTCTAAATTTGTGTCTTTTAGAGAATCTTACAGCCTCCCATAACTTTCTTTATAAATATATGTTGAGAACCATGGACCATGGTTCTCTTTCTGTTCCATTTTAAGACATACTTGTTGTAGGGAGTGGTGGGGCATTAAATGTATGAGAGTGCAGATATGGGGGAGGTTAATGAAGGGTGTTAGTAACAAGGTGATGATTTCAATATTATGGGCTAGATGTAGGTAATAGCAAATTACCGAATGGTAAATACCGAATTTTAACGATTCGGTATTTACTAATCGGTAATTGCTATGTAGGAAAAAAAATCAGTAAAAATACCGAATCGGTAAGATTCGGTAATTACCGATCCGGTAATTACCGAATCAGTATTTGCCATTGATTCCTATGGGCCTTGAAGCCCATAGGATTCAATAGCAAATACCGATTCGGTAATTACCGAATCGGTAAAAATACCGAGTTTCCAAGGGGGACAGGGTGTCACTTTGACACCCTGTGGCACCCCTGTTTCTGGCTTGTGTGCCATGTGGTACACATACATGCCCCAAGGGCATGTATGTGTGTCACAGGGCACAGGTGCAAAAAACACAGTTGATGGACAGAATGCAGAACAATGTCTTACATTCACCCCAGTACAAAGATCTGGGCCTAAACCCATTGTTTTTTTGCACTCCACACCACCCTAGGTCAGACAATGGCTATATGCAAATCAGCCTTGACCCTCTGCCTCATGGGAAGAGGCCAGCCCGAACTACTAAGCCATGTCTTTCCTAGACCGGAATCAAGCATCCAAGGACTGGTTTCTGGCTATCAGCCTTCTTCAGCCTGGATAGCTTGACTCCAGTGATGTGGAGAGCCTGGGACTCACGTCTGAGCATACCCGGCCCACTCGGGGTGAAAATTGCAAAAAACACAGTTGATGGACAGAATGCAGAACAATGTCTTACATTCACCCCAGTACAAAGATCTGGGCCTAAATCCATCATTTTTTTGCACTCCACACCACCCTAGGTCAGACAATGACTATATGCAAATCAGCCTTGACCCTGTGCCTCATGGGAACAGTCCAGCCCGAACTACCAAGCCATGTCTTTCCTAGACCGGAATCAAGCATCCAAGGACCGTTTTCTGGCTATCAGCCTTCTTCAGCCTGGATAGCTTGACTCCAGTGATGTGGAGAGCCTGGGACTCACGTCTGAGCATACCCAGCCCACTCGGGGTGAAAATTGCAAAAAACACAGTTGATGGACAGAATGCAGAACAATGTCTTACATTCACCCCAGTACAAAGATCTAGGCCTAAATCCATTGTTTTTTTGCACTCCACACAACCCTAGGTCAGACAATGGCTATATGCAAATCAGCCTTGACCCTGTGCCTCATGGGAACAGTCCAGCCCGAACTACCAAGCCATGTCTTTCCTAGACCGGAATCAAGCATCCAAGGACCGGTTTCTGGCTATCAGCCTTCTTCAGCCTGGATAGCTTGACTCCAGTGATGTGGAGAGCCTTGGACTCACGTCTGAGCATACCCAGCCCACTCGGGGTGAAAATTGCAAAAAACACAGTTGATGGACAGAATGCAGAACAATGTCTTACATTCACCCCAGTACAAAGATCTGGGCCAAAATCTATCGTTTTTTTGCACTCCACACCACCCTAGGTCAGCCAATGGCTATATGCAAATCAGCCTTGACCCTGTGCCTCATGGGAACAGTCCAGCCAGAACTACCAAGCCATGTCTTTCCTAGACCAGAATCAAGCTTCCAAGGACTGGTTTCTGGCTATCAGCCTTCTTCAGCCTGGATAGCTTGACTCCAGTGATGTGGAGAGCCTGGGACTCACGTCTGAGCATACCCAGCCCACTCGGGGTGAAAATTGCAAAAAACACAGTTGATGGACAGAATGCAGAACAATGTCTTACATTCACCCCAGTACAAAGATCTGGGCCTAAATCCATCGTTTTCTGGCACTCCACACCACCCTAGGTCAGACAATGGCTATATGCAAATCAGCCTTGACCCTGTGCCTCTTGGGAACAGTCCAGCCCGAACTACCAAGCCATGTCTTTCCTAGACCGGAATCAAGCATCCAAGGACCGGTTTCTGGCTATCAGCCTTCTTCAGCCTGGATAGCTTGACTCCAGTGATGTGGAGAGCCTGGGACTCACGTCTGAGCATACCCAGCCCACTCGGGGTGAAAATTGCAAAAAACACAGTTGATGGACAGAATGCAGAACAATGTCTTACATTCACCCCAGTACAAAGATCTGGGCCTAAATCCATAGTTTTTTTGCACTCCACACCACCCTAGGTCAGACAATTGCTATATGCAAATCAGCCTTGACCCTGTGCCTCATGGGAACAGTCCAGCCCGAACTACCAAGCCATGTCTTTCCTAGACCGGAATCAAGCATCCAAGGACCGGTTTCTGGCTATCAGCCTTCTTCAGCCTGGATAGCTTGACTCCAATGATGTGGAGAGCCTGGGACTCACGTCTGAGCATACCCAGCCCACTCGGGGTGAAAATTGCAAAAAACACAGTTGATGGACAGAATGCAGAACAATGTCTTACATTCACCCCAGTACAAAGATCTGGGCCTAAATCCATCGTTTTTTTGCACTCCACACCACCCTAGGTCAGACAATGGCTATATGCAAATCAGCCTTGGCCCTGTGCCTCATGGGAACAGTCCAGCCCGAACTACCAAGCAATGTCTTGCTAGAGCGGAATCAAGCATCCGAGGACCGGTTTCTGTCTATCAGCCTTCTCCAGCCTGGATAGCTTGTCTCCAGTGATGTGGAGAGCATGGGACTCACGTCTGAGCATACCCAGCCCACTCGGGGTGAAAATTGCAAAAAACACAGTTGATGGACAGAATGCAGAACAATGTCTTACATTCACCCCAGTACAAAGATCTGGGCCTAAATCCACCATTTTTTTGCACTCCACACCACCCTAGGTCAGACAATGGCTATATGCAAATCAGCCTTGACCCTGTGCCTCATGGGAACAGTCCAGCCCGAACTACCAAGCTATGTCTTTCCTAGACCAGAATCAAGCATCCAAGGACCGGTTTCTGGCTATCAGCCTTCTTCAGCCTGGATAGCTTGACTCCAGTGATGTGGAGAGCCTGGGACTCACGTCTGAGCATACCCAGCCCACTCGGGGTGAAAATTGCAAAAAACACAGTTGATGGACAGAATGCAGAACAATGTCTTGCATTCACCCCAGTACAAAGATCTGGGCCTAAATCCATTGTTTCTTTGCACTCCACACCACCCTAGGCCAGACAATTGCTATATGCAAATCAGCCTTGACCCTGTGCCTAATGGGAACAGTCCAGCCCGAACTACCAAGCCATGTCTTTCCTAGACCGGAATCAAGCATCCAAGGACCGGTTTCTGGCTATCAGCCTTCTTCAGCCTGGATAGCTTGACTCCAATGATGTGGAGAGCCTGGGACTCACGTCTGAGCATACCCAGCCCACTCGGGGTGAAAATTGCAAAAAACACAGTTGATGGACAGAATGCAGAACAATGTCTTACATTCACCCCAGTACAAAGATCTGGGCCTAAATCCATCGTTTTTTTGCACTCCACACCACCCTAGGTCAGACAATGGCTATATGCAAATCAGCCTTGACCCTGTGCCTCATGGCAACAGTCCAGCCCGAACTACCAAGCCATGTCTTTCCTAGACCAGAATAAAGCATCCAAGGACCGGTTTCTGGCTATCAGCCTTCTTCAGCCTGGATAGCTTGACTCCAGTGATGTGGAGAGCCTGGGACTCACGTCTGAGCATACCCAGCCCACTCGGGGTGAAAATTGCAAAAAACACAGTTGATGGACAGAATGCAGAACAATGTCTTACATTCACCCCAGTACAAAGATCTGGGCCTAAATCCATCGTTTTTTTGCACTCCACACCACCCTAGGTCAGACAATGGCTATATGCAAATCAGCCTTGATACATGGCACAGGTGTGCATGCACAGAGGTGCATGTACACAGAAATTCGTAATTTACCACCCAATAGCATTGGGTGGTATTAACGAATTTCTAAGGGCCTGTGGCACTGTAAACTGTGCCACCTACATATTGAATTACAGAATCGGTATATTTACCGATTCGGTATTTTACCAAATCGTTAAATTTACCGAATCGGTAAATATACCGATTCTATAATTTTCTAGCCCCCTACATTACAATACCCAAATACAGGTCGGTAACGGCCGAAATCGGCCGTTACCGACCGGTATTTGGGCTCCTACATCTGGCCCTATATCCCTTACAGTTTGATCAAAGGTTTTGCCTTGTGAAACTCAAAGGGAGAAAGAGTTAGACAATAACCATATGAAGCTATGCGGATTGGGAAATTGAACAGAAGAAGGTCTTTCTAGAAATAAAAAATGCAAGAATAGAGTTTAATATGTAAAATCAGGATATTTTAACTGACAGCTTGAAACTTGAAGGAGCGTTGCTGATCCCGTGGCTGAGGTTTAATAAAAATGTTATGTCTGACCTTGGCCAACCAGAGTACTCAAGAATCCGGGTACAATGCAGTTGATTACCAGAAAGGAATTAAAACAAGCATTTACAATGCAACGGTTTTGCCTTTGACAATGTTAGAGTTATTGGCATTGTAAATGTTAAAATCTTTTTTTAGTTTTTTTTGAGTAAACAGATAAATAAATGGCGTTGTTGTTTACTAGTAAATAGCTTTATGTGTAGCAAATGTTAGACGTATTGCATTTGCACCTAAACACACACCTAGGTATATGTCTACAGAGACATACACACACACAGAGCTCGCCTTCTACACATATTGACTGGCTTTGTATAGACAACTACACACACACAGCACGAGACATACATAGTTATACAGACATACACAGTTACACTGTATTATACATACATAGCATCACACACATAGCATCACACACAGACAGCATTACTCAGCTCCTGGACATATATCTTCACACATACACAGCTACAGACACACACAGCCACACATTGCTACATACACACACATAGCATCATATACACATAGCATCACATACACAGTATCACTTAGCTCTTGTATACATAGCTGCACACATACACTTGTACAGAGGTACACAGTTCGACCTTGCTATAGACACACACAGTATCACACACATATAGTATCACACACACATTGCATCACACATACATATAGCCTCACTCAGCTCCTGTACACATAGCTCCACACATACACAGCCACACACAGCATGACATTCACACACATAGCATCACTCTGCTCTTGTACTTATAGCTCCACATATATACAGCCACAGAGACACAGTCAGACATTGCTATATACACACACATTACACACATATAGCATTACATATACATAACATCACACATACACTTAGCATCACTCAGCTATTGTACACATAGCTCCACACATACACAGCTACACAGTCACACACTGCTACACACACACATCTTATAACACACATAGACAGCATTATATGCATACATCATCATGCACACATAGCATCACACATATAGCATTCCACACACACAGCATTGTAAACACACAGGATTACACACACACTGCATTATACAAACATAGCATTACACACATATACAGTAACATACACACACAGTTGTACACACACAGTACTACACATACAGAGCCTCCCTACACATTTTAAACACAGAGTTTACACACATACTGAGTTCTACACTTATACATAGACTTCTACACACACACAATGCAAGCTTAGATGATGGTGTCATATAGCACAGTAGACCAACATCCTCAAATAATGGGTGCATAATAAAAAGTAGAGTGCAGTTAAGCAAGATAATGCTAGGAAAGGCATATGGAATAGAAAGAAGTGAGCATTGTAAGACAACACATAGTAAAGTAGAGCAACAAGTTAAGCTAAGGTAATACAGGGTGTATTGATATTTTTCCTCCTTTACTGTTTTTGAAAGTATACTCTTAAGGCAAGCATTACTCTGTTGGCTGAGTGTTTGTTTATCAATTGTTATGGCGATTATTAGGCTTCTATTCTTAACATTGTATTGATATACAATATTAAATCAAATCAATAGCTACATACATGTGACTGACCTTAATTTGTTTGCACTAAAGTGTACACGGAGCATCTTCCACCTACCCATACCCCAAATACCTACATATACTACTTAGACATGAGGCCAAAAAAACTTGCAAATCAATTAAACAAAGTAAGAATATGTCATGAAACTCGCGCTTACCTTAAAAGCCCAAAATGTATAATAAATTACAATTGTGAATAAAACATCAACTCAAAGGGAACTTTATCGAAGAAATCCACCATAACATGGACCCAATACCCCCAAATCCCACCAAAGACGACAACGACAGACGACACGAAACACGCAGCTGCTTACTTGATTCCAAACGCTACTACGAGGCAACACGGAGCATCTTACACCTACAAAATAAAAGAGTAAAAGATAACATTAATGCAAATAAACAGGTAACAGAGGGACGTACCATTCACAACGACGGAACTCACAAAGAGGTGATCGCTCAACAGTCAAGACACAGGGCATCTTAAACCTACAAAAATAAAAAAGAAACAGATCAGATTGATGTAAATAAAGATGTAACAGAGAGACGTACCATTACATGGACGAAAACGACACACAACACGAAACACGCAGCTGCTTACTTGATCGCAAACGCTACTACGAGGCAACACGGGGAATCTTACACCTACAAAATAAAAGAGAAACAGAAAACATTAATGTAAGGAAACGACAGACGACAACGACGAAACACGCAAAGAGGTAATCGGTCAACAGTCAGGACACAGGGCATCTTAAACCTACAAAATCAAAAGAGAAACAAATCAGATTGATGTAAACAAAGATGTACGGAAACAACAGGCGACAACAACCACACGCAGCTGCTTACCTGATCGCAAACGCTACTTCGAGGCACACGGACAGCGGGAGGGGGGAAGCTGCTCACAAACGCTACTACGAGGCAACACGGGGCATCTTACAACTACAAAACAAAAGAGAAACAGATAACATTAATGTAAGGAAAAAACAGATTACAATGACAGAACACGCAAAGAGGTGATCGCTCAACAGTCAGGACACAGGGCATCTTAATCCTACAAAAACAAAAGAGAAACAGATCAGATTGATGTAAACAAAGATGTACAGAAACAACAGACAACAACAACCACACGCAGCTGCTTACCTGATCACAAACGCTACTTCGAGGCACACGGACAGCGGGAGGGGGGGGGAGGCTGATCGCAAACGCTACTACGAGGCAACACGGGGCATCTTACACCTACAAAATAAAAGAGAAACAGATAACATTAATGTAAGGAAACAACAGATTACAACGACGGAACACGCAAAGAGGTGATCGCTCAACAGTCGAACACAGGGCATCTTAATCCTACAAAAACAAAAGATAAACAGATCAGATTGATGTAAACAAAGATGTACGGCAACAACAGACAAAAACAACCACACGCAGCTGCTTACCTGATCGCAAACGCTACTTCGAGGCACACGGACAGCGAGAGGGGGAGGGGCGAGGCTGATCGCAAACGCTACTACGAGGCAACATGGGGCATCTTACACCTACTAAATAAAAGAGAAAGAGATAACATTAATGTAAGGAAACAACAGATTACAACGACGGAACACGCAAAGAGGTGATCACTCAACAGTCAGGACACAGAGCATCTTAATCCTACAAAAACAAAAGAGAAACAGATCAGATTGATGTAAACAAAGATGTACAGCAACAACAGACAACAACAACCACACGCAGCTGCTTACCTGATCGCAAACGCTACTTCAAGGCACACGGACAGCGGGAGGAGGGGGGGAGGATGATCGCAAACTCTAATACGAGGCAACACGGGGCATCTTACACCTACAAAATAAAAGAGAAACAGACGACAACGACGGCGGAAGGGGGAGGAGAGGCGAGAACGGCCAAAAGCACTCACGTGGACCAAGACTTCTTCCGTCGGCGGTCGGCCGCAGAATCAACAAAAGAAACATGGACGCGACAAAAAAATAAACACCGCCCACCGCCGCATGATGATTTCGAAAGGGGCGGAAAGCCTAAAATTTGCAGGAACGCCCCCGAATCTGCTCTCAGGATGACGAGCAGATGTCTGTTCCAATGGCTAGCCTCCATTTATGGAGCTAGCCAATGGAAACAGAGGCGGGGACCAAAGCCACTCAACTCTTCTCATAAGGTTTTCCCTGCAGCTGCGCAGTGCGCAGCTCGCTAGTCAAAACCTAAAAACAGGGTCTGATTCTTTTGGACACTATAAGACTGGTTACTGAGAGTACAAAACCTTACGTTCAGCATAATCAATTGATTTTATCTTCTTTTAATATCCATCATATTTATTGTTTGTACCTTTTGGCTATGACAGATTTTTATTGACTCGTTTTAGATGTAACATTTATCACAGGCTCGTGAGTTTCCCAGGTATGAATGATTTGTCACAAACTCTAGGTCCGAGTCTGTGCGACAATTGTTCAGAACAATCGACAATACATGTTTTTTTATTCTGCAGATTTTATAGTAATTTGAGGAAAGTTTGGATTGTCCCGATTCTGAGGGAGTTGGGTCTGAGACAATGTCGTCCAGCTTTTCTCGCGCTGCAGATCCTGGATGATATCTACAGGGACTGGAGGATATGCATGTTTTAAAAAAAAGTACTTAGCCACTGGAAAACAATTGTATTTGTAATCATGGAGCATAATAAGATTTTTTTTGTGTGATGATCCTTAAAAAAATGTTTCATATATTTTTACATTTTTTAAGTTTTTGAATGATCGCATTGTTAATATGTACTTTTATGATTGTATTATAAAGCAATCTAATAAAGTCATTTTGAATTTGAGTTTAATATGTAGTCTTAAAACACTGTTGGACAAGTTAATTGTACATTAAGAAAGAAGTGACCATGTTGGCAGCTGTGTCATTTGAATGACCCCAGAGAAGGTGAAAATTGAATAGGAAAATAACGCAATAAAAACAGATAAACTAAGTTATAAAATGTTCCATCATTGCTCAAGGAGGCAGCAGATCAGAGCTAATCTGATGGGGTGACTCTGGACATTTGAGTACCAGGTTCAGTCATTCAAAGGAGGAGTGGGGGTCAGCAGGAAGTTGTTTGCAATGAAATGAGATTTTGCAGAAAATGCAAGCACTCGGTGTCTGACAGGCCTGTTGAGCACTGTGGTGCTGCCGGAGCACCAATATGTCAGATAGGCCGCCCAACACTACAACCCTCCACCACACCTACCACCACAAAGACATAGAATAATAGACTATACTGGAAGATGTAACACCCATATTGTTCAAGCCAAGTCATGGCCAAAATTAAGAGCATGATTTAGATCTTGGCAGATGGGTTACTTGTCACAACAGTGACGGATATCCTGTCCGTCCAAAAATTAATTCCGTAGGATACAATAGCATTTATATTTCAAAGGATGGGATATCCATCACTGTTGTGATGGAGTAACCCGTCCGCAGAGATCTAAATCAGGCCCTAGGATACAATAGCATTTATATTTCAAAGGATGGGATATCCATCACTGTTGTGATGGAGTAACCCGTCCGCAGAGATCTAAATCAGGCCCTATGATACAATAGCATTTATATTTCAGAGGACGGGATATCCGTCACCGTAGTAATGGAGTAACCCTCCCACCGAGATCTCAATCAGGCCCTAGGATACACTAGCATTTATATTTCAGAGGACGGGATATCTGTCACCGTAGTGATGGAGTAACCCGTCCGCCGAGATGTAAATCAGGCCCTAGGATACACCAGCATTTATATTTCATAGGGTGGGTTATCCGTCACCGTTGTGATGTAGTAACCCGTCCGCCGAGATCTTAATCAGGCCCTAGGATACACTAGCATTTATATTTCAGAGGATGGGATATCCATCACCGTTGTGATGGAGTAACCCATCCGCAGAGATCTCAATCAGGCCCTAGGATACAATAGCATTTAGGCCCTAGGGTTTCATGGTTAGGATTGAGCTTCTTCGGGTCAGAGTATTGCTGCGGTTCGAATGTGTAGATGACACAAAAGAGTGTAAAAGGCTGCCCAGGGGAATGGTGTCATGCAGAAAAGGCTCCAGTGGCATCTGAAAGAGATTTTCAAAACTAACTTTCCCTAAGGAGAGAATGGTGATATGGTGGTCTATTTTGAGAGACACTAAGAAAGTGTGATGCAAAGTCATGATTGCGGCCATCAAAGCTGAGAGATACAAACCAGCGATGTCGTGACAAGGCTGAACGTTGCTATTTTGGAACTATTCACATTGGCAGAGGGCAGCAGTCCAAGATATGTCTCAGAGCATCTCATATGTCGGTAAGATTGGTGCCAGCGGGATACAGTGGGGGCTTGGTTGAGGGGTAATTTAAGGTCAGATAATGTATATGAGCGGTGGGTCCCTATTTAAACATAAGATCTACAGCAAAATGTTGTGAATTAACATTTTACATTGCATGAGCGTGTTGAATGGTGCTTTGTTATTGTACAGTATCTTTGGAATCATGTTTGACACTTTTACAGGACACCTAGGGGCATGGATGCTTTTGATTGGTTGTATCTGGAACTTCTGGGATGGTTTTTATGACTGAATAGCGGTGTATTAAAACATGCTTCATAGTTCAACAATGTCTGGGTGCTGTTTGATTTAATTGTTAACCTAGCATGCCATTTTGTAGTTGAACCATTGAGTCTGCAATGGTGATTTATTTTGGAAAAACTGAACATTGACTGGTGTTTTAATGCTGAACAGTCGGTTTGTAACGGTGATGTAGAGTTCCAGAGCTGTGGTCAGGGTAATGCGTCATATGACTGCTTGTTTCTGAAGCAGTGTTTATTATTATGCACTGGGATCTTAAATGCTGTTTTATTGTTGAAGAGCTGTGTTACATTTGGGGGTCTCTGGTTGGCACAGGTAGGTACTTGTGACAAACAGGGACCCTCTCCTCTAGTCAGGGAAAGGGGATTACACTCTTAAAATAACCCCTGCTCACCTTCTAGGTTGCGTGGGGCGAGCAGTCATGGCTTATTTCAGAGGCATTGTAAGTTAAGCAGTTGTGACCACATACAGTAACCCAGTGACAACACTACAAATGGATACCACACAGGTTTTATATAAAAAATAAGTAGACTTTATATAGAGTTACCACAAGACCATTAAACAACAAAAATACACACTATGATTACTTTAAGATGGTAGATTAAGCTTATTTCAGTTCAGTTCTTAGATGCAACACTTTGCGTCAATGTACCTTAAGTTGCGTTGCGCTTCCACGACAAGCAATGTCGCAGCAATGGGAAATGCGGCAAAAGTCAGGTGCAAAGAAATAAAGACGTGAAGATCTTCCAGATGCGGCGCGCTTCTCGGGGATGCGAGAAACTCTCGGTTCAATGTGTGGGCTGCAGCGTTGACACCCTTACGATGCAACGGCAACAGCTCCAGCGGCGACGTACTTCTCCACGATGCGTGAAGCTTCCGCTCGATGTGACAACTATAGCGGCGACATCCAAGATGCGATGGCAGCAGCTCCGACGGCGGCGCGCTTCTCGTGGATGCAAGGTGCTCTTGGTTGATGCGGTGCAATGCGACAGTTCCAGTGGTGACACCTCCTTCGGAGTTGCGACGGTAGGCACAGCGACAGCGACACGCTCCAACCTCGTTGCGAGATTCTTCTCCTGATGCGGTGAAGTGTGACAGCTCCAGGGGCGATACCCTCCTTCTTCGGAGTTTCGACGGCAGCATCAGCGACGGCGACACGCTTCCTCTTCGTTGCGGCACGCTTCTCTCCGATGCGGTGCAGTGCGACAGATCCAGGGGCGACACCCTCCTTTCTCCGGAGTTGCGACTGCAGGCACAGCGACGGCGACACACTTCTTCTCGCTGAGTCACGCTTCCAGCTCTTTGCGACACACAGTTCCTCAGAAGGCCCAAAACAGCAGCAGGCACTTCCAAAAGAACTCTGGGCAGCTGGGGGTGAAGTCTGTTGTCCCTGAGACTTCAGCAGGAGGTAAACTCTTTTCCAAGCCCTTGGATATCCTTCACAAGTTGAAAGCAAAGTACACAAAGTTCCTTTCTACTTCCTTTGGCAGTAAGGCAATCACTGCAGGCCAATCCCCCAAGCAGCACTTCAGCTTGGGAATAGTCTCTCCTCAGTTTCTTCAGGTTCCTCTCCTCAGTAAAGGTTTCTTCTTGTAGTCCAAAAGTGATCTAATTTCATTGGATCAGGGTCCCAATATTAATACGCAGAAATCCTTTGTTTTCTGAGGGGAGAGGGGCCTTTGGCCAGTCCAAACCAGTTCTGAAGCACTCTGTTTACCAGACTTCTCCTTTCCTTTCACAGTGTAGGGCATGCACATCAGACGCCCCACAGAAGGTGGAGCCAGCATTGTGGACTGCAAGTACAGTCCTGGAGTACTTTGTTGACAGGACTCCTTTTCTTCTTTCAGTGTGCAGGGCAGAGACATCAGCCGCTCCCCAGGGGGTGGAGCCAGCATTGTGGAAGGCAGGCACAGCCCTATTCAGAGTTCAGGTGCACTCCTCCCTCCCATCAAGATGCATACCTCTCTATTCACCACTGGTTGACTCAGCCTGTCTCCTGGAATTCCCCAGCCCTGTCACTCACAGAAACCAGACATAGGAATACACAAACTAGCAGAGGCAGGTTTGAATGGTTAGACAAGCAAATACCTACTTTCTAAAAGTGGTATTTGCAAACACAGAATATTAAAATAAACTTTACTAAAAGATATATTTTATTATTCTGAGTTCAGGCATACTAAACTCGAATTTCTACCATGTTCTCTGAGCCTGTTAGGATTGAAAAATGTAACAATTCTAACAGCCCATTGTAGCCTATAGAGAACAGGTAGGCTTGCAATAGTGAAAAACGAAAAAGGTTGTAATTCACTATTAGGACATGCCACACACATCAGGGCTTGTCCTACCTTGTACTTACAATGCACCCTGCCCTTGGGCCTACCATAGGTGTGACTGATATGATGAAAAGGGAAGGTTCAGGGACTGGCAAGTGGGTGCACTCGCCCAGTCAGCATGACAGTACCAGATTGCACGCAGGCTCTGCAATGGCAGACCTTAGACAGATTTTGCAAGGCTGCTTCTGTGGGTGGCACAACCAGTGCTGCAGGCCCACTAGCAGCATTTGGATTACACGCCCTGGCACACTGAGTGCACTAGACTGGAGTCTGACAAGTAAACAAAAATAGCCAAACATGGGATCACTAATCCATACATCAATTTACATTAGGGAGCACTTGCACTGTGGCACTGGATAGCAGTGGCACAGTGCCTAAAGCATCTAACATAGCAAAAACACATGAGGCTACAGCAAAAATGGAAGGGAGACCCACGCCAATGCTGCCAGGTCTACCAAGCTGTAACTGTGTTCACATGTTATTTGTTAACACCTGTGTACACAATGGGATTTGTTAGTTCATTTTATCCAAAGCGCTTTGTGTTCTGCACTGTTTCTTCAAATAATTATTTGTATTTTATTAATGACGCTGTCCAGAACCGTCCTTTATTATTCAACAGTTGAATCTAAAAAAGTATTTTATTGTTTATTAGAATATTGGAATATTGGGAGCTCCATTGAAAACAATGGAGTGCTCCAGGTATCTAATGGCCGGTAGAAGCCCTGAATTACAACATTCCAATGTTTGTTCTAAGCTGTTGCTGTGAAGGAAGGCCTAAGGAGCCCGAGAGGGTTTCAACCAGCCTCGGACTCTGTGAGGCCTTTCTTTTACAAATGTGAAAATTCTGTCCTCTAGCGGCAGAATGTTCTTATAGCCTTAGAGCCCTCATAGCTGGGCTCTAACAGCCATTAAAGTCCTGCTCCCTTGTTAAATGCCTCGCCTTCAGCTAGGGCCTTTAGTGCTGGAGGGGGCCTTTAATGGCTGCTAGAGCCCAGCTATGAAGGACTCTAATGCTACAATAGTTCTTTGCAGAATGTTTCTCATTGTTTCTTGGATGGCGTTGTCCTGCTGAGCAGTTGTATCAGGAAAGACGTATATTGTTGAGTTTAATCTGGGATAGAATTGTATTAATAAAACCATTCCATGGAATGATGTATCATTGTTCAACTTTTGTGTCTGGAATGGTGATTGATGGTTTGTGTTTAGTTTACTTCTTTAAAATCACAACAGTTTTAACTGGAACGGAATCCACTGAATAAACAACGATTCATTGATTTGAAAATGCATTTTTGAACAGTCTTCTCGTCAATGTGCTTTTTTTATGGTTGCGCAATTGTATCTGGAATGGTTTTTATTGGTTATTAGATTTGAAAGCATGTATTTTATTGTCCCAGGGTGTTTCTGGAGTGGTTTCATTACTAATACAGTTGACTGCTTGCATCTGGAATAGCATTTGAACCTGGAATTGTTGGTAATTGGTTTCACCTGGAACCCTGCTTAATTGACAATTGTCTGCTCCCGGAATGCATTTTTATGATTGAAGAATTTCAACTGAAATCACGTTTTGTTGTTCATCCTTTATATCTGTAATATTTCTATATTGTGACAGTTCTCTGGAGTGGTGTTTTTTGCTGATGTGTAGACCTGATTTCTCTTGTGAATGGGTTGTACCTGGGAGTTGTGCTAGTATTGTTCTTTTTCGGGTACTTGTGCATCAAGTGATTCTCACGTCCCATCCAACTTCAGGTCCAATGACTCACAACATTCCGATTCCAAATCAACATTTTTTTTTTCATTCATCACATCCTAAAGCTTCTATTTTGGGGCTGTCATTTTCAATAATTGGGTTTTCAGAAAACGAGTGACTGCGCTCTGTGCCGGCCCTGAGAGCCACTCCCATGGACCTGGAGACAATGGGGTGTGTCGTGATGATTGCACGGAGCGTGCACACATGCAGATATCTATATATATAGATGTGTACACAGTTATATATATATATACGTACACACGCAGCACCTCATTCACTAGTGGATGCATACCTGAAGCTGCGGCCCTCTACCCTGTGGAGTGTGGATTTTCAGGCAGCCAAGGAAAGTATTCAGGAGCCATGACCCGAGAACGAAGAGGGTCAAAGGTCCCCTTAGGGGGCCTCCTCCTGCTGCTGGTTATATGTCTTCACACCACAGGTAAGATCCTTAACTGGTAAACGCGTCTTCACAACTAGAGTAGTGCATAACTAGCCAGCAACAACTGTAAATCCTGACAATTAAACTTAGCCTCTCATCCTTCAAGGTCGATACATTGAGTGCCATTGAGCTGGGCACAGCTGACACCGTGATTCCAGTGCTTTGGGAGTTTGATGATGACAGAGCAAGCAAAGAGCGCAGTTATTATTATATTTACTTAAATAACTGAGGAAAGATGGTACACTTTAGGTTGCGTCTGAGGCCCCAGTAGGAAGATTGTAGCTGTGTGCGAAATTCACGTCATTTCATTTTGTGTAGTGATACATCAAAAAATATACAAAATGAAAAGAAATGCCAGTCTGTCATTTTGCTCTATTATTTCTGAAAAATTTGTCTTTCTGACCATTTGGATGCGAGGACGCAGTTCACACTAGTAAAAGTGCCTCTCCCAGCAGGCGCTCGTGGTCTGTTGAGGCGCCTTGTTCCCTGCTCCTACCATGTCATTTAACCACAATAAATTAGTTATGTGACATGGCGTACAGGGGTATTTTGGACCTACTTTCGGGGATGGTTACACTTAAAAGTGGAGTTTCTGTGGAAAGACTCACCCTGGAGAGCTGTGGAGGATGGGAGGGGTGAAAGGTCACCTGTGAGCGGTGTGTACAGACACCCTGTGGGTGGGCGCCAGGGACCCCTTCCACAGACCAGCAGGGTGAGCGCACCATCCTCTGGACTGGAGATGGGGAGCTGCTCGTGCCATGGCGAGGTCACTTCCTGTAGCAGCCTGGAGAGTGCGTGCAGTCCTTTGCTGCGAGGCGCTGCACCACTCATGTCTGAATTGTTGCTGGAATAATCGGGTTTCCTTTCATTTTAATGCTGCGGTAGGATAGAGTTTTGGTTGTCCGATATTTTAGATTACCGCCCTTTCAGAGAAGGTTTGGTTGAAAGTTGTATTTACCTTTGATTATTGGACCTCTGTGTCTGGAATGTTGAACAGCTGCATTCAGAATAATTATGTATTATTGAAAGGTTATATATAGATTGTTCCTTTATTGGTAGACAGCTATGTCTAAACCACCATTTCATTTTGAAGGGTTGCTTTGGAATGCTGGTATATGTGAAATACCTTCCTCTTGATTAGTATTTGAACATTGAACAGCATCTTTGGACTGATGTCTACAGTTGTACAGAATATCTGGGGTGATGGCTCATTGATTCGTTTGTATCTGCAATAGTGCTTTAATGTTCTTATCTGGAATTAACCTAGAATGGCATTTGTTTGTTGCACAGTTGAGCCTGCAGTGGTATTTTATATTGGAACAACTGAACATTGACTGTTGTTTTAATAAAGAACAGTTCAGTTTGGAGTGGTGATTTAGAGGTGTGTTCAGAGTGATGCTTCATTTGACTGCTGGTATATGAAGCAGTGTTTATTGTTAAGCAGTTGTACTTGAATGGTGTATTATTGTTGAAAAGCTCCATCTGTGAACACATTTTATTGATGAACAGGTGCAGATGTAAAGGGTTTTAGTCCTTGGCTTGATCCCGTATGCTTTGTGTTGTGCACTATTTCATTCTATAATTATTTTTATATTGGAGACCGCGTCCCCAGTTCTCTTTTATTGTCCACCGGTTGTGTCTAGAAGAGTGTTTTAATGTGTAATGGTTCTTTGCACGATGTTTCTGATTGTTAATTGTTTCTTGGGCGGTATTGTTTTGTTCAGGACTTGTATCAGGATAGACATTTATTATTGACTTAGATATGCAACATCATGTTCTTACTAAAACAATTTCATGGAGTGGTGGATCATTGTTCAAGATTGGTGTCCAGAGTGGTGCTTTTTATTGATTGATTGTGTGTATATAGTTTAGTGCTTTATTGTGACAACGATTGCAACTGGGATGACATTGTATTGTTCACTGAATAAACTATGATGTTTCATTGTTTTGAGAATGGCGATTTGACCAATCGTCTCTATAGTGATTGTTTTATGGTTGAACACTGGTATCTAGAATGGTGTTTTATTGGTTTTCCGATTGCGATTAATATATTCTATTGTGCTCGTGTGTTTCTGGAATGGTTAGAAAGATGGACAGTGGTATAGATAATCTATTTACTGTTGACTGCTTGCATCTAACCTGCCATTTTATTTTCTAACATTGAGTCTGGAAGAATGCTTTGTTGGTAATTGTTTTTACCTGGAACACTGCTTACTTGCTAATGGTATGCTCCAAGAATGTAGCTTTATGATTGAGCAATTTCAATCTGAATCATGTTTTGTTATTCATCGTTTACATCTAGAATATTTCTTTTTATTGTTCATAGTTTCTGGAGATTTTTCTCCACTTAATTGTAGGCTTGTTTTTATTCTGGATTGGTTTTATGCAGGTGTGTTAGTATTTGGTTTTATCTGTTTTTGTATTTCATATGCCATAGCTTGAATGTAGAATATGTCTTACTGATATTTATTAAACAATTGTTTGTGAAATTTTGTTAATTGAAAGCTTTATCTGGAATATCATTTTATGGAGATGTGTGTAAGTTATTAAAAGTTGTTTTAATTCCACGTGATATAATGTTCTGTTTTGAGATACTTGAGCGTCAGATGATTCCTACATTTCATCAGACATCGGGTCCTTCTTACTCAGCATTCCAGTTTCAAACAACATTTTTACACTCATTCATCATTTACCAAAGCTTCTATTTTGGTGCCATCAATTTCAATAATTGACTTTTCAGAGAATGAGTGATTGGGCTTTTTGCCAGGACTGAGAGCCACTCCCATGGATTAGAGACAACGGGGTGTGTCAGGGATGATAGCCTGGAGTATATTCAGACATGTAGATGCATATATAAAGGTAGTACACAACACAACACTTGTGGATACATTTCTGAAGTTGCTGTTCCAGCTATTTGTGGCGGGTGGATGTTTTAATGATTCATAGTGTGGCATTTTCTGAGGTCAGATACTGTGGACTTACCTCACTCTGGGAGCACTTCCTAAGAAGGATTGCTTTAAGGATTTGTTTTTCTGCTGGGCTGGGGTTTTTGAGTGTTCAACTACTAAACAATTGCCACAAATTAATGAGAGAGCAGCCACGTTTTAAGCTGCTTTCTAAAAGCTGTCAGCTTGTTCTGGCATTGTTAAAGAAAAATAAGAGAGTCCACTTGGTAGCCCCTGAAAGGCAAGGGGTCTAAAGCCTTGTTGGGATTTTTGTTATCTGAGGAACTGTAAGGAATTGAGCAGAGGATGGCCGTAAAGTTCCTGAAGAGGAGCAGGAAGTAAGCAATTGTTTGATATCTGCCGGGCCCTAATTGTGTAAATCCATAAAAACGATTACAATTATAATATATCACATTTTACCTATAGTTTCATCCTTTTCTATGACAACAGAGATCACTTTGGCAGCAAGAGTTTGCCCAGCATCCCTTTAATGTTGCATGGGCAAAATATAGAGGCCATACCAAAGTTTCCATTCTTATATGTTGTGAACATAAGTGCTGAGTCATTAGAAACAGTAACAAGACATCTGCTGAGGCAAACACAAGGCTGATGCTGGGCATAAGCAGAATGGATGGATGTAAAATGGTTCGTGTGAGACGTAAGTTAGGTACATAGATAGGGGCCAAGGATTAGATTTCATCCAGATCTTAAAATCACCCAGTAGTAAGAACTTACAGGAGTCAAGAATAAAGTCAGACATATAGTCTACAAAAACGTGCAAGGATGACGTTGCACAGTCAGGTGGGTGATAAACCAACACCCTGGAAATTGTAAAGAAGACTGTAAGAGAAAATGAAAAAGATAACGTCTCAACCTTCGAGAATTCATCAGGCTCAGAGACTGGCTTCCTAAAGTTCACTTTATTGGGTTATTTATTTATTTAAAGAGTTTTATATAGCACTGGCTAGACCCAAGGGTATCAGAGCACTTTACATTAGGTTCCACAATGTAACAGAAAATGATAACAATTACATAACAAAGTATTCTGTAACCTACAGGTACACCATCAGTGCTTAATTTGAGCCAGTGCTTTCCGGTGTTCGGCACTGGCATTTAATTGTCAACACCAACACTTGTGACAGTCTGCCAAATGCTGGCACTGTTGTCTAATTTAGAAATGAGGACAACAACAGTTGTTTATTTGTTCAATTCACCTAAACAAGGACTAATGCCTATCACCCAAGCCTTTATTATGAATTTTTAGGAATAGATGGCATAGCCACACTTGTAGGAGTGTGATGTTAAGTAGTTGTGTTGATACTGCGATTCACAGAGGAAGCAGGGGCAATGGGTGACTCAAGCTGCAGTGATCGCCTGACCAGGCCCCTCCCACATATGTTATTTACAAATTAAGCACTGACTAAGATGACTTTGTTCAAAGTTCCAGTTATAAAACAAAATACTCAAATCATATTGTCTAATAAAATAATGTGTGAATTTAGAGTGTTTCATAGAAGATATATGTTGAATGAATGAATAGAGGGACTTATAAAGCACACAGCTACTACTAGAGTGTCCCTGTGCTAGACCCAGAAGGCAGGTGGACCAGCTTAGTCTTTAAACAAGTGGGTGTTCAGGCGTCAGAAGAGCTGCAGCCATTTCAATGTAAATTCCAGTGGGTGGCAGTATTGTGAGTAAAAGAATGGCACAGCTTACCCAGAAGAATGCCCTTTGTACTTACCAGCAATCTTCATTACTCAGAGTCATCGTCATCCCTGACACAGTTCTGGTTGCCATCCTCCCTCACGGAGGTGGGATTGATGATATTTTGCTTTCTGTTGTGTTTTTAATGTTTCCCCTTTATGCGATGGCTGGGTAACGGCAGCCATCTTGGGGGAATCATTTTGTTGGCCAGGGAATATTTTCTGCAGTTTTAAGATAACATCTCATGTTTAAGGTCAGGGTCAGGGAAGACAGACGAGGAGAAAATGGTATGTGAGTAGGCCAGCTGTGGAAGACATTTTCCTGGGGTGCGGACTTGAGCAGGCAGGCTTGCCTTTGGCCTGCTGATGGCATGCCTGCTTAGCGGTCACTCAGATGGACAATTTAAATAATCCTCACTGAACATAGTCAGAGTTTGCATAAACTTCGCGTTCTCAGCGTAACGTGGAATATGCAAAAATCTGCAAGGTCCGCCAACAGAGCGGAGTTCTCTGCCCACGGCTAATTGCTCCTTGCTTTTCCGACTTTGCATGTACAAAGCAGGAAAAGTTTTTTAGCGTGTCTAGGCATAGTACTTTGTACTTGAAGGGTACCGTTCCTGTACAAAACCTCTGCCAGACACACACCTTTGTGCTGTGGCGCTAATGAATGTGAGAATGTGCATGGTGTTCAGTACCTGAAATCTGCACCCGCCCTAGGGAGGTGAGCGGAGAGGGCCATATCTCTGTGAATATCGCTCTTTCATGCTCCCTCCCTGCTACGCAATGCAGTGCAGCCTCTTTGGGAGCTGTGCTGCATTCCGTAACAGTTTTCAGACTTTTGCCCAAAATGTGAAGTCTTATTTTCACCATATATATCTGCTTTTCACTGCTCAAGGAGTGAAGTCGTGGGTGAGCCCGGACGGAGACCTCCGCTTCGCCCGCGGAATGAGCAGAGATTTGCCTCCTCCGAGTTCTGCGGAGAAGGCAAATCTCTGCACACTCCATGGCTGAGCGGAGCTGGCTAGCACCCGCCTCCACCCCGATATAAACAAATATTTATAAATGACATCAAAGTAAAGAAAAACAACTTACCTGGACTGCGGCGACCCCGGGCTGCCCTCCTCCTGTTTCTTGCCGCCTCTACGAGCACTGTGCATCTTCCATCTGTTATTGTCATCAGCTGTGCATTCCAGAATGTTGACAGGTCATTCGCTGGGACTGACACGAGAGGGGGTTCACTCAAGGGGTGCCTTGTCACCCTCTCGTAGAGTGATGGAGCACGAACTTACAATAAATAGGGACTGGTAATACAGATTCACGTGGAGTCCTCTTTACAGACTGCAGCTGAGGCTTCCTCCACCTCTAATGCTCTCAGCCTCTCTTGTGCAAAGAGCCGAGCCGTAGAAGGACCTAAGAAGCCAGGGCAAAGCTCATGGAATTCCCCAATCTCTGTGATTTCAGGTAACTTTTTTAGGCATGCATGGATAATGTGCAATTCCAGCTGGAGATGGGTTCGCCTAGAACATGTCTTGCCGAAAGATATTTCCTGCATAAACCGGTCTCCTGATGGTATTTTCTGAAACGTTTTTTGTGAGGGACGTGCTAAGCACAAAAAGTGAAGCACAATACCGGTGAGTCAGATTCCGCTATTAAAGGATATTTTTATCTTATAATTTCTTCAAACTACTCATCTTACCATAGCCCTTTGGCCTCTATTTTGTTCACATTAGGAGTTTTGTTGGATTCGGTTTGTGCCTGCACATCTGCTCTCTCTGGTCAGAGGTTTGAGTCCACCTACACAGATGTAATGCTCTCGTAGGCGCTAGAAGTAGGGGTACAGGGGGGGGGTGGCGCAGCATCCCCAAAATACACAATGTGGGATTTCAGAAGATGAGTGAGCAATACAAATATCTTTAGATATTGTTTGAATCTTGTCACATTTACTGTGCATTTCAAGCTAGAGGGTAAATGTCAGGCCCTGCCTTTTCACAAAATGGTGCTTATTCATTCAAAATGGAGATCACTTTTTACTTCTCTTTCTCTGACTGCAATCTGAGAGAATATTGTAAAGTCAAGTATGTGTCAACATTGCTGGGGTACAGGGACTGTGAAAGGAAAGGCTGCAGGATGCCATTATTTTAAAACAACACAAGTTAAATATCTGTAAATTAACTGTACAAATATTTCAAAATATATCAGCATTTAGCAAAGAACGAAAGAAGTACAGATTTTGTAATGCTGATGTATGACACAAACAAATATTTGATTAGGATTCAAACAAATTAGCACACTTTTTGTTGGTCATTTCCTTGGTCATGGGCACAGGGTAAAAATTTGCTGAGACCCAATTTCCACACAGTATCGTGGGTACGCTGTATAGTTTTACCAGTACAACTGTATGCCTATGGAATTGTAGTGGCCATTTCAATGGAAAATGTGCTGTCTGTAAATGCCAGTGTGCTGCCTCGCAATGCGTTAATAATATATTTTCAGTCAGTGTCCCCCCACAGCCCGCCCCCACAATGCACTGCCAGCTACATACCACACCATTACCACTTTGCTGCTGAAAATTGTTCCAGCTCCCCTGAATGTTATAATCATAACTTTTTGTCTCCACAGTTGGACAAACCTCACCAGATACCACAACTGCAGCTGCCAGTAAGTTAAGCCTCTTATGACTTTCATTTCTTTACATTTCTACTTCTTTTAGACACATTTCTTGAAGTCTTTACAAACACACCTAGGCGCTGGTTCATTGAACACCTTCCCTCCATATCTAGCGCCTTGAAACAAATCAGGCATCTCCTTTCTCAGGGCTCAGCTTTTAGACCCTTTTATCTTCCTGCTCCTCCATCACCCACCCCCTTGCTGTCATATTTATGTACTCCACTAGACCAATCAGCACCCTCCAAACACACTTTATCCTAATCCAAATGCCACTAAATATTTATTATGTTTAAGAGTCATCCATCCGAGGTTGCACCATCTAAATAAAGACACACCATTGAATGCAGGTCTGTGCCCCTGACCTTTAACACCAAGATGGAGTTAGCCTAAGTCTGGTGACCTGCAGCCACTCCCCCCTTTAATGGAAAAAAGCAGATGTCTCCACTCCAAGTCTGCCTAGTAGTAGCCCATTCTTTATGTTTAGTATTCGGTGGTCTTTGCTGCACCCACTTGTGCCTGGGTTGTGCCCTCAAGCCCAGAAATGACTAGATCAAAGGAATGAAGGGATGCTGCTGACAATAATTAAAAACTAGCATAATGTCTTCTATATATAGTTCCTCTCATTGGTGCAAAGTAACAGGCAAAGTAAACACCTAGTCCAGTTATATATTGTATATTATGTAAGTTATGCACCTTAAGCTATCATGAATGTATACATTGTCCCTGCTTAAGTAACATAAACGCTCATCAGTAGAAAAGTAGAATGGTACTTAGTCTGAACAAATGCTCCTCTTGACTTCCACTGGAGGTGAGGCAAAAGGTGCACTACACAGCCAACACCTGTTTCACTCTTCTAATGCACACAGATTTGGGGCTTCCTCAGGGTTACAGCAATAATCAACACATATATAAGAGAAACAGTGGTCACACTAGTGTCACTGGAATTGTGCTAATCAACTTATATAATTGTCTCATTTATGAGATAGTGCATAAAGCATGGGATAAGCTATTTTTGGAGCTGAAAAAAATAATTTTAAAGTGAAAAAAACTTACCGATCATAATTAGTAATGGAGAGCAAAGAATTTCTAAAGGAAAAATGCGGTAGATTCTTGAGTAAAGTTTTCTACTAGAACTGAGTTCCCCCAGAGTACTGAACCCAGAATGAGTTTCTCTATAGTAATCCCTCTCATAGTACTGGAGGGAATCTACTGCTAAAATTAGGGCAGTGCGTAAATGAAGTATAAACTCAGATTTGAGTGGGCAGTAATAATAGCGGAGTGTTTATGGACGACTGTAATTGCGGGTATTACACAAATTATTATACAAAACAGGATATTGTACAAAGTATTATACAAAAACAGGTTTGAATCAAATTCATTGGGGTAAGTGGCAGAGCATAGAAAACCATGAGTAGTGCTTGGATAAAGGGGTTGGAGGTCCCCAACTAGGTTTGGCAAGATTTGGAGGAGGGTTGAGTTTTGGGGTTAGGGATATATCACAGAAAGTTGTCTAGTTAGACCTATAGCCAATATTACTTTGGGGGTATAGTTAGAATGTTGTTTTATTTTCAAGAATATGGGAGACAATGAAACTTCTAAAGATAGAGGTGATGGGAAGACAAGAGAAGGAAGGTCCAAGTATTGTCTGTGAGAGAAGCCTCTAAATTTGCACTGCTTTGGGAGATAAGCAATCGTCTATTGTTTTTACCTGTATCAGGGCTAAATGAGATACAAGAATGGTGATGTAGGGTAAAAATCATTTGTGACCTTGTAGAGAAATGTTGGATAAGGGTTGCAGTGATTACAGACAGGATCTGGGTCCTAATTTATTATTATAAGGCAGATGTGCCAGTGGTGAGGCACACCGGTTGGGAATAGTAAAATTACTTTACCTCAATTCTTTCAAAAAGAAAAGCCTTAAAACATGAAAAGAATTCCATAAAAGGTCTTGCAGACTACTCAGATTTTGAATTACCTATAAGAGAGTAGGCCAAAATAATCAGAGGAAGCCATCTCGTGGACAGGTCAGTTTGCAGTAAATGGTCACCAGGTGGTCTGGAAGCCAATATGACGAAACTGGCAATAAAACCAGACTTCCAGACAGGAGATTGACCGGCGGAAGCGCAAAGCATTCTTGTCACGGTGACATGATGGGGCATGCTTTAATCGACTCCTGCATAAATATATTGGGGGAGAAAGAAAAACAGGGTTGAAGAACACTAGACCACCCTCTCTCTTTAATGACCAGGAACTGACTCACCTGTGTCTAGTGGTATGTGCTTTGCATGGCCATCTTTCTTTAAAGACCAGGAAAAGACCCACCTGTTCCTAACCTGAGCTCTGGACTGCCCTCTGTATTTAATGACCAGGAAAGGACCGACTTTCCCTTGTGGCGCGAACTCTACACCACCCTCTCCCTTTAATGCAAGAAACAGACCCGCCTGTTCGTAGTGACATGAGCTCTCCACCACCCTCTCTCTTTGACCATAAAAGGACACACCTGTCCCTAGTGGCAAGACCTCTGCACCACGCTCTCTCTTTGACCAGTAAAGGACGCACCTGTCCCTAGGGAGCCCTGCAGTCCCCGAACTCTGGAGCCCCCAGAGCCCTGCAGCCCAGGAGC
This sequence comes from Lissotriton vulgaris, assembly GCF_964263255.1. Classification (NCBI taxonomy): domain Eukaryota; kingdom Metazoa; phylum Chordata; class Amphibia; order Caudata; family Salamandridae; genus Lissotriton; species Lissotriton vulgaris. Next base: position 990,201,316 of record NC_141694.1, read on the forward strand.
CCTGCAGCCCCGGAGCCCTGAAGTCCCCGAGCCCCGGAGCCCTGGAGCACTGCAGCCCCGGAGCCCTGCAAGGGCAGGCGGGAGCCCTCCCGCGGAGGCTCGGGGCAAGCAGATTGGCGTCATTTCGGTCCCGGCCATCTGGTCGCCCCTCCTGCCTTGGCCATCTGGTCGCGCCCAATGCTTTCCTATGGGGCGACCAGATGGCCGGGCTTCCCTGGAAGTCCTGATGAGGTGCCATTCGCCTCCCGGATCCCAGGTAGGGCTCCAGGAGGTTGCGCACGTTTGCGCCCTGGGTCCCCTCTGTCACCTTGAGGGCACGGATTACAAGAAAGGGGGGTCATTTTCCTCCGGATTACTAGGGGCAAGGGTATACCCGGACACCCTCCCGGGCAGGCGGTTCCCTGCCGGGGACCAGATGGGCTGTGTTCCCAGGCAACACCTCCCAGGCATCCGGGACTCCCTCCTTCGACCCACGGCATGGCAAAGTACCCGGGACGGGCTCCATGGGTCCCGGGCCCTGCAACCCTGGAGGCCCGCAGCCCTGCAGCCCCAGAACCCTGCAATCCCCGAGCCCTGAAGCCCCGGAGCCCCGGAGCCCTGCAGTCCCCGAGCCCTGCAGCCCCGGAGCCCAGCAGCCCGGGAGCCCTGGAGCCCCGGAGCCCCGGAGCCCTGCAGCCCCCGGAGCCCTGCAGCCCCGAGCCCTGGAGCCCTGGAGTCCCGGAGCCCTGCAGCCCCAGAGCCCTGGAATCCTGCAGCCCTGGAGCCCCGGAGCCCTGGAGCCCCGGAGCCCTGGAGCCCCAGACCCCCTGAGCCCTGGAGCCCTGGAGCCCTGGAGCCTCAGAGCCGTGCGGCCCCAGAGCCCCGGAAGGGCAGGCAGGAGCCCTTCCGCTGAGGCTCGGGGCAGGCAGATTGTCATCATGTCGGTCCCGGCCATCTGGTCGCATCTTTCCACTCAGACATCTGGTCGCACCCAATGCTTCCCAATGGGGCGACCAGATGGCCGGGCTTCCCTGGATGTTCCGATGAGGTGACATTCACCTCCCAGATCCCAGCCAGGGCTCCAGGAGGTCAGGCACATTGGTGCCCTGGGTCCCTTCCGTCACTCGGCACGCACGGGTTCCCAGAAAGAGGGGTAGCCTTCCTCCAGATTACTAGAGGCAAGGGTATGCCCGGACTCCCTTCCGGGGCTGGCGGTTCCTTGCCAGGGACCAGATGGGCGATGACAAGGCAACACCTCCCAGGCATCCGGGGCTCCCTCCTCCAGCCTGCGGCGTGGCAAAGTACCCAGGACAGGCTCCATGGGTCCCGGGATGTCCCCCCCCTGCCTGAGGCCCAGCCTGGGGTTTCAGAGCCCCCCTGAGCCCTGCGGCCCCGGAGCCCTGCAGCCCCAGGGCCCTGGAGCCCTGCGGCCCAGGAGCCCTGCAGTCCTGGAGCCCGTGAGCCGTGGAGCCCGTGAGCCCTGGAGCCCCGGAGCCCTGCAGCCCCGGAGCCCTGCAGCCCCGGAGCCCTGCAGCCCGGGCGCCCTGCAGCCCAGGAGCCCTGCAGTCCGGGAGCCCTGCAGCCCTGGAGCCCTGGAGCCCCAGGAGCCCTGCAGTCCCCGAATCCCGGAGCCCTGTAGCCCTGTAGCCCCGGAGCCCTGCAGCCCTGAAGCCCCGGAGCCCGGGAGCTGTGCAGCCCTGCATCCCCGGAGCCCTTCAGCCCTGCAGCCCCGGAGCCCCGGAGCCCTGCTGCCCTGGAGCCCTGCAGGGGCAGGCGGGAACCCTCCCGCGGAGGCTCGGGGCAGGCAGATAGGCGTCATTTTGGTCCCGGTCATCTGGCGGCCCCTCTCGCCTCGGCCATCTGGTCGCGCCCAATGCTTTCCTATGGGGCAACCAGATGGCCGGGCTTCCCTGGAAGTCCAGATGAGGTACCATTCGCCTCCCAGATCCCAGGTAGGGCTCCAGGAGGTCGGGCACGTTTGCTCCCTGGGTCCCCTCTCTCACCTCGAGTGCACGGATTACAAGAAACGGGGGTAATTTTCCTCTGATTACTAGGGGCAAGGGTATGCCCGGACACCCTCCTGGGGCTGGTGGTTCCCTGCTGGGGACCAGATGGCCTGTGTTCCCGGGCAACACCTCCCAGGCGTCCGGGGCTCCCTCCTCCGGCCCGCAGCGTGGCAAAGTACCCGGGACGGGCTCCATGGGTCCCGGGCCCTGAAACCCCAGAGCCCCAGAGCCCCGCAGCCATGGGGCCCTGCAGCCCCAGAGCCCTGCAGCCTCGGGCCCTGCAGCCCTGCAGGCCCGGAGCCCCGGACCCCTGCAGCCCCGGAGCGTTGGCAGACGGGAGCCCTACCACAAAGGCCTCGGGATGGGCAGCCCTTTCGGTCCCGGCCATCTGATCGCCCCTCTCGCCTCGGCCATCTGGTCGCGCCCAATGCTTTCCTATGGGGCGACCAGATGGCCGGGCTTCCCTGGAAGTCCAGATGAGGAGCCATTCACCTCCCGGATCCCAGGCAGGGCTCCAGGAGGTCAGGCACGTTTGCGCCCTGGGTCCCCTCTGTCACCTTGAGGGCACGGATTACAAGAAAGGGGGGTCATTTTCCTCCGGATTACTAGGGGCAAGGGTATGCCCGGACACCCTCCTGGGGCTGGTGGTTCCCTGCTGGGGACCAGATGGGCTGTGTTCCCGGGCAACACCTCCCAGGCATCCGGGGCTCCCTCCTCCGGCCCGCTGCATGGCAAAGTACCCGGGACGGGCTCCATGGGTCCCGGGCCCTGCAACCCTGGAGCCCCGCAGCCCTGCAGCCCCGGAGCCCTGCAGTCCCCGAGCCCTGGAGCCCAGGAGCCCCAGAGCCCTGCAGTCCCCGAGCCCTGCAGCCCCGGAGCCCTCCAGCCCGGGAGCCCTGGGGCCCCGGAGCCCCGGAGCCCTGCAGCCCCCGGAGCCCTGCAGCCTCAAAGCCATGGAGCCCTGGAGCCCTGGAGCCTCAGAGCCCTGCGGCCCCGGAGCCACGGAAGGGCAGGCGGGAGCCCTCCCGCTGGGGCTCGGGGCAGGCAGATTGGCGTCATGTCGGTCCCAGCCATCTGGTCGCATCTTTCCACTCAGACATCTGGTCGCACCCAAAGCTTCCCAATGGGGCGACCAGATGGCCGGGCTTCCCTGGAAGTTCCGATGAGGTGACATTCGCCTCCCGGATCCCAGCCAGGGCTCCAGGAGGTCAGGCACATTGGGGCCCTGGGTCCCTTCCGTCACTCGGTACGCACGGGTTCCCAGAAAGAGGAGTAGCCTTCCTCCGGATTACTAGGGGCAAGGGTATGCCCGGACACCCTTCCAGGGCTGGCAGTTCCCTGCCAGGGACTAGATGGGCGATGACCGGGCAACACCTCCCGGCGTCCAGGGCTCCCTCCTCCAGCCTGCGGCGTGGCAAAGTACCCGGGACGGGCTCCATGGGTCCCGGGCCGTCCCCCCATACCTGAGGCCCAGCGTGGGGTTTCAGAGTCCCCCTGAGGCCTGCGGCCCCGGAGCCCTGGAGCCCCGGGGCCCTGGAGCCCTGCGGCCCAGGAGCCCTGCAGTCCTGGAGCCTGTGAGCCCTGGTGCCCATGAGGCCTGGAGCCCCGGAGCCCCCGAGCCCTGCAGCCCCGGAGCCCTGCAGCCCGGGAGCCCTGCAGCCCAGGATCCCAGCAGCCCTGGAGCCCTGGGAGCCCTGCAGTCCCCGAGCCCCGGAGCCCGGGAGCCCTACAGCCCCGGAGCATCGGAGCCCAAGGGCCCTGCAGTCCCGCAGCCCCGGAGCCCGGTAGCCCTGCAGCTCTGCAGCCCGGCAGCACTGCAGCCCTGCATCCCCGGAGCCCTTCAGTCCTGCAGCCCCGGAGCCCTGCAGTCCCCGAGCCCCGGAGCCCTTCAGCCCCCGAGCCCTGCAAGGGCAGGCGGGAGCCCTCCTGCGGAGGCTCGGGGCAGGCAGATTGGCGTCATTTCGGTCCCGGTCCTCTGGTCGCCCCTCTCGCCTCGGCCATCTGGTCGCACCCAAAGCTTTCCTATGGGGCGACCAGATGGCCGGGCTTCCCTGGAAGTCCAGATGAGGTGCCATTCGCCTCCCGGATCCCAGGCAGGGCTCCAGGAGGTTGGGCACGTTTGCACCCTAGGTCCCCTCTGTCACCTCGAGTGCACGGATTATAGGAAAGGGGGGTAATTTTCCTCCGGATTACTAGGGGCAAGGGTATGCCCAGATACCCTCCTGGGGCTGGTGGTTCCCTGCCGGGGACCAGATGGGCTATGTTCCCGGGCAACACCTCCCAGGCGTCCGGGGCTCTCTCCTCCAGCCCGCAGCGTGGCAAAGTACCCGGGACGGGCTCTATGGGTCCCGAGCCCTGCAACACCGGAGCCCCAGAGCCCCGCAGCCCCGGGGCCCTGCAGCCCC